>NC_054706.1:27202781-27235281 GCF_016097555.1 Gigantopelta aegis
CATCCCATTTCGTCGGTGAATCAATAGGGCATTTAGTGCGGCTACGTTTAGATTCATCAATTACTATTCTGGGTGTGGAAACGACAAAATCCAGCAGAACATCAATGACGCTGCGTTAGTTGTCTGCGTGAAACAGTTGACTTAACATTAGCTGGGGAAATGGTTTGTGGCGGCAAGACACGGACAGTGGCAACTTTATCCCCTGGAAGGCGTTCATGGGCTGGCAGGCACACCGTGACCCCAGACACAGACACGTTCACAAGTTTGTCTCGTCTGCCCGTGCAACCAAAAATATTGCCTCTAGAAAATATTGTTCGGTCTGACTAATCAGTTATCATTGACGTAACCGGGTTTTTTTTAAGGGTGAAATTAAACAGTGGGTAGGACATTGGGCACAGGTACTAGTGGAAGATGAAGGAGGTGGGGGTGGGGGGGGGGGGGTCTTTGGAAGGCGTCTTAGAATCTACAGAACAAAATATCTGTATTACATGACAATTTTCAGTTATTTTGAAAGTACATTTTGTTCTTAACATTGAACGTGAAATTACAGGCCAAGGAATGCATTCTTGAATCGAAATAAATTGATGATGAATAGTTTAAATATGTTGTACATATAGACTATGTTTTAGTTTTACCTGTTTACTAACATTATCATCATCATCATCATTATCATCATCATCATCATCATCATCATCATTTACTGGTAAACGGATTGTAATTGAAAAGTGACCTTTCCTATAAACATACATAATAAATTAACAGGAAGTTCCTTTATTTTGTGGTCAAATATAAATCTATTAAACATCTCCACCCATGTATGAAAACCAGCGCACCCGCCCAACTTAATATGTTCGTAAATACAGAATTTCTAATTTTACGACCACTGACTTTGATGTAAATGCATATTGGGGCGTTGCTTAGGTAGCGGGGTTGCAGATATAAATAATTGATCACCATACTGGGTGGATCATACCTAATTACAACTATATACCCCAAAATAAAACAAGTACAATGTCAATGCATTAATGTCCCTCCCACGCAAGATAGGTAAATTGCAGTTCCTTCGATATTTCCGATGTCGAGTCATTATAACGACGAGACGGATGATTGGCGTTTACGCATGATCGGGGAAAGCCGACGGTTGGCCGCGGACAACTCCGCATTCGGCACTTCCGTTTTGGTTGTCACACTTCCGGCGTTAAATACTGCGGTATTACATTAATAAACTGTGCGTCAAAGTTATCTGTTTCCGTGAACACCAAAGAGGCTAATCCCTACCAGACCAATAATAGATGAAGCGAATGTTGGTTTTATTTTCGGATTTTTATGAGCCCTTGGGTATTGTACAGTTCTATACGTACAAAAGAAATAATATTAAGTACGAAAAAAATATTTTCTATATTTAACCAATTATAAATTTTCGATTAGTTTTGAGAAAGTATTGCTATCGTTAACCGGGCAATGAAAAAGATGAAAAGAAGTAATTACGTATGAATGACGATAGGTTATTTCGGTCCTTAGACAGGTATGATATTCGAAATTTTCTACAAAAGAAAGTCTTTGGTCGTTGTATCAAGGACAAACAGGGATTTATCGTTTTCATCAGATGAAAGTTGTGGATAATACAATTAGACGGTTCAGTGTGCTTAATCCTTGAATAAAATGATTTATTTTCTTCTCACTTTTTTTTTATTAGGGATATATTAGATTATGGTTTAATCAAAAGTTTACGTATTTACGAAATGTAGAAGTAGACATGTTTTATTTAACGACGCACTCAACACATTTTATTTACGGTTATATGGCGTCAGATATATGATTAAGGACCACACAGATATTGAGAGATTAAAACCGCTGTCGCCAATTCATAGCCTACTCTTTTCGATTAGCAGCAAGGGATCTTTTATATGCACCATTCAACAGACAGGATAGTACATACCACGGCCTTTGATGTACTAGTCGTGGTGCACTGGCTGGAACGAGAAATAGCCCAATGGGTCCACCGACGAGGATCGATCCCAGCCGACTGCGCATCGAGCGAGCGCTTTACTACTGGGCTACATCCCGCCCACGTATTTATGAATGCAAATTAATGACGAACTTAAAGCTGTTATCTCCATGTTATCTTGATCTCTTTATCTCTTTATAACTATGTTATCTTGAAATCCATATTAATGTCTAGAAATCGTCATTTGTCATAATTTTCACCAACAATGTATATATTTATCTCGAACAACAGTTGTCTCAAACTATTTGGTTTGGTTCCTTCAACATTGATATATTTGTATTACCTCGATTATTTGATTATGTGCTTTGCTGGAAAAGTGCATATAAAAGACACCTTGCTGCCGGTCGACAAAATTCTCATTCTTTAGACCAAGACTAGTGTTTCAATTACCATATATTATGCGAGTCTTTTGCCACTGATGAAACAACCATCCGAACCAGTGCCCCACGACGTTTATATCAAAGGTCGTGGTAAGTGCTGTCCTATTGAATAGAAGTGCATATAAAAGAGCACATACTGCTATTGAAAAACAAATGTAGCGGGCTTCCTCTTGAGACAATTACCAAATGTTTGACATCCAGTCTTCTTCTTCTTCTTCTTCTTCTTCTTCTTCGTTAGTCAACTCACAGACCAGTCATTCCCCAAAAAGAGGCGGTGTTCATTAGTTCAGTGACTGTTCCGTGCAGTTTTGTGGCGAGTGTTGTTGTGTTTGGCCATATTAATTGTCTGGATGTGTTGTGTTGGCTGCAGTGTTGTAGAATATGTTCGGGTGTTTCAGCCACTTGTCCACAAGGGCAGTCTTCGAAATCGCCAGTAGCTAATGATTAATTAATAAATGTGCTCTAGTGGTGTCATTAAAAAATGTGCCGAGGTATCATTAAACATCCCTTTTTTATAATAACCTATATTTTTCAGTATATTGAAAAAAACAAACAAATGACGTGCATGTATCGCGAGGGAACATTTGCTTGCTTTTAACATGACATGGAATGTCTTTCATGCTACCGGTATATTAGAAATACCCCAAATCAGACAATATCACATCATTTATTATGAAAATTAGTGTGCACAATCGGGTATGGGTAGATACATTTACGTTATATTAAAAGAAGCCACTGGCGAGAGAATTACACTTTATCGTTACAGATAATACTCATTCCAGAATCGCTGCAATAAATTCTACGGCCTAACCTCGACTATTTGTGTGTTCTCTTTTGAACATAACCGGAACAGAGATAAGAACAGAATCTTCTATTGTTTTCGTTTAGCGAGACTTTGAAACGTTCGTTGTGTCGCGAACCTTTAACACGGCGGATTTCGTCTCATACCTTTTATTTTCTTTCGATTATCCACTCCTGAAGAAGAATGTGACATAAGATCTCTGGGACCCCTGTGGCCTGAGCGTTAAAAAGAGTGTCTGGAGGTAGTGTGCGATGGGGATGGGGTGCAGGGATCAAGAATGTTATGCTCAGTGATTGTTGAAATGTGCGATCAGTTGTTTATTTTGGGGGCGTGATAACATATTTAGATGCAGACGACATTTTCAAACCGGAGAATAATTGTGGGAACTAAGTGTGTTTTCCTCAACCATATCTGGTCCCTTTCACCTATGCGTTTCAAGACACTAAGTAGGTGGCCCCAAGGGGAAAAAAACATCAAAGTTATTATCTCTCGATATATTATATAAGTATAGAAGAAGAATTATAATTGGTAATATGTATACTGACGGTGATGGATTTAAAAATCGCAGACGCTAGTTTCAACCCGTGAAAATGGACAATACGTTTGGTCAATCTACAAACCTGTAACAAATTTGGATAAAGTATGAAACGAGTCTGTGAAGTGGAAACGGAGAAATAGACCAGAGCTCGCCTCCATAAGAGTTACTTCTCAGAGGTATGTGCGCTTTTTAAAATATGATAACTGCACTTCGTGGTATTACAAGACGTTTGTTTTGTTTAACGACACCACTAGAGCACATTGATTTATTAATCATCGGCTATTGTATGTCAAACATTCGGTAATTCCGACGTATAGTCTTAAACAGAAAACCCGCAACATTTTTCCGTCAGAAGCAAGGGATCATTCATATGCACAATTCCATAGACAGGATAGCACATACCACGGACTTTGATATACCAGTCGCGGTGCACTGGATGGAACGAGAAATAGCCCACTGGGTCGACCGACGGGAATCGATCCTAGACCGATCACGGATCAAGCGAGCGCTTTACCACTAATCTACGTCTCGCTCCCCTCGCCCCCCCCCCCCCCTCCCCCATCGTGGTATTGGAAACATCAGGGTGACCAGAAACACTTCGAATGTACAATAGACTATAAGTAATGTCTGAGTTTAGTTATTAATTAAAATCCGCACTGATATTGAAAAGCCATCGGTCTACAGACTGGTAGGTACTGGGTTCGGATCCCAGTCAAGGCATGGGATTTTTAATTCAGATACCTACTCCAAACCCTGAGTGAGTGCTCCGTAAGGCTCGATGGGTAGGTGTAAACCACTTGCACCGACCAGTGATCTATAACTGGTTCAACAAATGCCATGGTTTGTGCTATCCTGCCTGTGGGAAGCGCAAATAAAAGATCCCTTGCTGCTAATCGGAAGAGTAGCCCATGTAGTGGCGACAGCGGGTTTCCTCTCTAAATCTGTGTGGTCCGTAACCATATGTCTGACGCCATATAACCGTAAATAAAATGTGTTGAGTGCGTCGTTAAATAAAAAATTTCTTTCTTTCTTTCTTTGATATTGAAAAACACGCCGTGGTGTTTAAAACTAGGATGCGTCACTTTAGACCCTAGTTTTAACTCGTAAAAATGGACACTACGTTTAGTTAATCTACACATCTGTAACACATTTGGACAAACTTACAACAGAGTGAAAGAAGAGTCTGTGACGTTAAAACCGGGAAATAGACTAGAACTCGTATCAATAATCGTGACTTCTCAGACACACGTGCGTTTTAAAAATATGAAAAATGCATTTTGTGGTATTAGAAACAACAGGATGACCAGAAACACTTCGGTTCTGCGGAAATGGATAATCTCAACAATAAAATATAAGTAATGTTTGATTTTAGTGATCATAAACGGCTCTAATAGTGAAACGTATTCTGTAGTGTTTAAAAACTAGGATGCTTCACTTTAAAGTATGGCTGTTTGGTGTTTAACATATGATTACATGCTCGTATGCATGTAATTATGCAGGGAAGGAGGTCTAGACTTTGGTGAGAAGTTTTTAAGGAGTTCGAGTCATGCTCCCCTCAATAGAAAAAGTATATTTCAGAAGAAAAAAACCTTCGCTTTGAGCAGGGGAGACTTTCGACCACCGAAACCAAACCTTTGAAAGCCCCTCTGTACATTCGCCTGGATCATTTCAACTCCTTTGGCCAAAGTGGGAGTTAAAATGCTTGTTTCTGCATTTAGGAGGAAACATAAATTCACAGTTAGATTTTAAGCTGTTTTAAAGGGACATACCCTAATTTTTAAACACTATTAGAGTCGTTTTTGATAACTGAAATCATACTTTACGTAGATTTTATTATTTAGATTATCCATTTCCGCACACTCGGAGTGTTTTTGGTCATACTGGTGATTTTAATATCACAAAAGGCATGTCTTATATTTTTAAAAACGCATGTGCGGCTGAGAAGTAATAGTTATGGAGTCGAGTTTTAGTCTATTTTTAGAGGGTATTTCACCATTTCAAAGCAGGGCCGTACCCTCCGGGGGGGCAGGGGGGGGGGCAGCTGCCCCCCCCCCCCGAGAATCTTGTCCTTTTTTGTTATTTTATATATATCTCCAGTAATAGCATAGAAATGTTTAATCTTTATAGTATGTTAAAAATTATTTATAAAATTTAGTGCCCCCCCCCATGGATTTTGGTCAGGGTACGGCCCTGCAAAGTCACAGACTCGTGTTTCACTCAATTTTAACTTTATCCAAAATGTGTTACAGGTTTGTAGATCAACTAAACTTAGTGTGCATTTACATGGGCTGAAACTATGGTCTGTCCCTTTAACTAAACTGGTGTAACAAAAACAGTTTAAAATGTAAACTGTGTGAACGCGACCTTTTCGATATACCGGTATAGCTAAAACACTTCGGTATGTGGTTTAGTTAAACTGTTATAACTAAAATGAGTTTAAATGTAACTGTTAATGCCAACTATTTTAGTTAAACCAGTAAAGGATAACGTGACAGTGACGTCACAGTCAGAATAAGCAGTAAGCGCGTAAGCAACGTCCTGAGCAACTGACTTCCGGGTGAGAGTTCATTGATGTCCATTCCATGTTTGAACGTTCGTCATTTTCAACCAAAAGTGTTTCAACTAGACCAGTATAGTTAAAACAGTTGAACTTGTGTAGGCCTACGGGTGAACACAGCTACAAACAGCTAAACCGGTGTAGTTAAACCAGTTGAACTTGTGTGGGCCTAAGGGTGAACACAGCTACAAACAGCTAAACCGGTGTAGTTAAACCAGTTTAACATGTATAGGCCTAAGGGCGAACACAGCTACAAACAGCTAAACCGGTGTAGTTAAACCAGTTGAACTTGTGTAGGCCTAAGGGTGAACACAGCTACAAACAGCTAAACCGGTGTAGTTAAACCAGTTTAACATGTATAGGCCTAAGGGCGAACACAGCTACAAACAGCTAAACCGGTGTAGTTAAACCAGTTGAACTTGTGTAGGCCTACGGGTGAACACAGCTACAAACAGCTAAACCGGTGTAGTTAAACCAGTTGAACTTGTGTAGGCCTAAGGGCGAACACAGCTACAAACAGCTAAACCGGTGTAGTTAAACCAGTTGAACTTGTGTAGGCCTACGGGCGAACACAGCTACAAACAGCTAAACCGGTGTAGTTAAACCAGTTGAACTTGTGTAGGCCTACGGGCGAACACAGCTACAAACAGCTAAACCGGTGTAGTTAAACCAGTTGAACTTGTGTAGGCCTACGGGTGAACACAGCTACAAACAGCTAAACCGGTGTAGTTAAACCAGTTTAACTTGTGTAGGCCTAAGGGTGAACACAGCTACAAACAGCTAAACCGGTGTAGTTAAACCAGTTGAACTTGTGTAGGCCTACAAACAGCTAAACCGGGTGTTAACACTTGTGTAGGCTACACAGCTACAAACAGCTAAACCGGTGTAGTTAAACCAGTTGAACTTGTGTATGCCTAAGGGCGAACACAGCTACAAACAGCTAAACCGGTGTAGTTAAACCAGTTGAACTTGTGTAGGCCTACGGGTGAACACAGCTACAAACAGCTAAACCGGTGTAGTTAAACCAGTTGAACTTGTGTAGGCCTAAGGGCGAACACAGCTACAAACAGCTAAACCGGTGTAGTTAAACCAGTTGAACTTGTGTAGGCCTACGGGTGAACACAGCTACAAACAGCTAAACCGGTGTAGTTAAACCAGTTGAACTTGTGTATGCCTAAGGGCGAACACAGCTACAAACAGCTAAACCGGTGTAGTTAAACCAGTTTAACTAGTGTAGGCCTACGGGTGAACACAGCTACAAACAACAGTTAATTAAATCTTTTCTCAGACTACACTGTTATGTCTACGTTACAGTCGCGTAACGGGATTCCTCCCCCACCCCCACACGTCCCCACCTCCACAATAAAGGTATCGGCGAAACGCTCTGCAGAAAATGATATTTGCGCAATCAGTGTGGATTTCACAAGATATTTCCGATGGCCGTTTCATTTCGCCCCCCAAGAAGGTCGGAATGTTGAGTGATTGACACCTCGAGACGCGTGGCTGAAAAACGAGCACGCGCTAAAACAATGTTTACATTGTATTCCCGACAGTCGGATATGCAAACACAAACATGCTGACTATGTCTACACCCTTGATTGCAATCGACGGCTTATAAATACGTGGTGTGTGTGGGCCGTTAGATAGTCAGCACACGACCTTGCGTAGGTTTATACTCATTAAAAAAAGAAGCAAACCTCAACCCCTTCCCCCCCCCCAAAAAAAAAATAAAAAAAATAACCAACAATATATATATAATAAAAAAACAAAAAAACAACAACAACAAACAAACAACAACAACCCCCCCCCCCCCCCCCCCCCCCCCCCCCCCCCCAGAATACTGCCATTACTATTAATAGGAGGGTTAAGCTTAGTCTGGTCTGCTTTCAGCAAAGTTCTGTGAACGACGCTAACGTTCTGGTTTTCGATCAGTCAACAGGTTTTCGCTCAACTATTTTCACTAATTGCTGACGTCGTCATTTGGTTTAAGGTATAGCATACAAAAATCTGATTAGCAGGCGTTAGCGACTAACAGCTGGCTGAACGTACACCAACTCAACGTTCAACGAGAGCTAAGGCCGCTAACGTCCGCGAACTGTTTTGACTGGTTTAATCTGAAGCGCGAACACTTATCCACTCTGTCTGGTTGAATGCAGCCAAGACGTTTATCGCTAACGTTTGCTAGACTGGTTTTTATGCTACACATTACACTGAATAACCGAATAACATCTTCAGCGAAAAATGTCTGGCTGAACGTATCCCCCTTTCCTCCCCCACCACGCGCGCGCGCACACACACACACACACACACACACACACACACAGACACACTACACACATACACACAACATGCACACACACACACAACATGCACACACACACACACCGACATACACACACACACACGCACACACACAGAGAGCGACATACAGACACACACACATACACAGACAGACAAACACACACACACACACACACATATATATATATATATATATATATATATATACCACGCACAGAGACAGACACACACACATACATACATACATACATACATACATACCACGCACGCACACACACACACACACACACACACACATATACATACCACGCACAGACACATACATACATACCACACACACAAAAGCTCATGTATACATATATAATGTTTAACAACACCACTAGAACACAGTGATTTATTAATCATCGGCTGCTGGATGTCACACATTTGGTGATTTTGACATTAGCCTTAGAGAGGAAACCCGCTACACTTTTTCCATTAGTAGCAAGGGATATTTTATAGGCAGCATCCCACATACAGGATAGCACATACCACGGCCTTTGATATACCAGTTATGGGCACTGGCTGGAACGAGAAATAGACCAATGGGTTAACCGACGGGGATCGATCCTAGATCGATTGCACATCAACCAAACGCCGCATGCCAATCTAAACGAGTTTTAAATTGAAAGTTCAAAGATTTCGACAAATTTGAAAATGTATAACTGAGTTAAAATTGGCTAAATAGTTTCAAATCAGCGAAGCGAAGCCAAACCAAACAATTTTGTCATGCCCATATCCAGCTCATGGTTCGGGCGCGACCCCCCCCCCCCCCACCCCCACCCCCACCCCCACCAAACACTCTGTCCCTGCCATTGGTATGGGCAGTGTCTTGATCCAGGGAGGTTCAAATCATTGTCTGCCAATACCAGCGATGCATACATCACCACCTAATTAAAGCTGTACAGAGCGCACAAACGCACGTACTGACGTACACACAAGCCAGGGTTTGCCATGCCAAAAATAAGATTGTGAGAGTACAAATAGAACCAATGCAGTTATAGAAGGGATGCCAAAGGCCGTAGCATGTATTACCCTGTCTCTGGGATGGTGCATATAAAAGATCCCTTGCTACTAATGGAAAAATGTAGCGAGTATCCTTTCTAAGGCTATAAGTATGTCAAAATTAACAAATGTTTGACATCCAGTAGCCGATGATTTATAAATCAACGTGCTCTAGTGGTGTCGTTAAACAAAAACAAACTAGTTATTGAGGGGATTCTCCAGATAGACAAAACGGATACTTTTTAAAACTGGAAAGATCACTTTGTCGGTGTATGTCAATGTGTGTGTGTGTGTGTGTGTGTGTTTGTGTTTGTGTGTGTGTGTGTGCGTGTGTGTGTGTGTGTGATTGATTACCCCTCCCCTCCCCCGGCCATGCAAAATACAACCCCCTCAAAACAACAGTCTTGCCCCTCCCTTCCACCAGCCATGAATAGTGCAACACCCTCAATTCGACAGTCTTGCCTCTCTCCTCCCCTGGCCATGCAAAATACAACCCCCTCAAAACAACAGTTTTGCCCCTCCCCTCAACTGGCCATGCAAACTACAACCCCCTCAAAACAACAGTCTTGCCCCTCCCATCCCCCTGCCATGCAAAATACAACCCCCTCAAAACAACAGTCTTGCCCCTACCTTCCACCGGCCATGCAAACTGCTAACCCCCTCAAAACAATATTCAGTCATGACCCTCTCCCTTCCACCAGCCATGTCAAACACAACCCCCTCACAACAGTCTTGCCCCTCCCTTCCACCGGTCATGCAAAGTGCAACACCCTCACAACAACAGTCTTGCCCCTCCCCTCCCCCGGCCATGCAAACACAACACCCTCACAACAACAGTCTTGCCCCTTCCCTCCCCCTGCCATGCAAATTACAACCCTCTCAAAACAATAGTCTTGCCCCTCCCGTCCACCTGCCATGCAAAATACAACCCCCACAAAACAACAGTCTTGCCCCTCCCCTCCCCCTGCCATACAAAGTGCAACCCCCTCAAAACAAGAGTCTTGCCCCTCCCCTCCCCCGGCCATGCAAACACAACACCCTCACAACAACAGTCTTGCCCCTCCCCTCCCCCTGCCATGCAAAATACAACCCCCTCCCGTCCACCGGCCATGCAAAATACAACCCCCTCAAAACAGTCTTGCCCCTCCCCTCCCCCTGCCATACAAAGTGCAACCCCCTCAAAACAAGAGTCTTGCCCCTCCCGTCCACCGGCCATGCAAAGTGCAACCCCCTCAAAACAAGAGTCTTGCCCCTCCCGTCCACCAGCCATGCAAAATACAACCCCCTCAAAACAAGAGTCTTGCCCCTCCCGTCCACCAGCCATGCAAAATACAACACCCTCAAAACAAGAGTCTTGCCCCTCCCGTCCACCGGCCATGCAAAATACAACACCCTCAAAATAAGAGTCTTGCCCCTCCCGTCCACCAGCCATGCAAAGTGCAACCCCCTCAAAACAAGAGTCTTGCCCCTCCCGTCCACCAGCCATGCAAAGTGCAACCCTCTCAAAACAAGAGTCTTGCCCCTCCCGTCCACCAGCCATGCAAAGTGCAACCCCCTCAAAACAAGAGTCTTGCCCCTCCCGTCCACCGGCCATGCAAAGTGCAACCCCCTCAAAACAAGAGTCTTGCCCCTCCCGTCCACCGGCCATGCAAAGTGCAACCCAGTCAAAACAAGAGTCTTGCCCCTCCCGTCCACCAGCCATGCAAAGTGCAACCCCCTCAAAACAAGAGTCTTGCCCCTCCCGTCCACCGGCCATGCAAAATACAACCCCCTCAAAACAAGAGTCTTGCCCCTCCCGTCCACCGGCCATGCAAAGTGCAACCCAGTCAAAACAAGAGTCTTGCCCCTCCCGTCCACCAGCCATGCAAAGTGCAAACTCCCTGAACACAATGTTCAGTCTTGCAATATCATTTCTATCATGATAACGGACGGGACGTACCTCAGTGGTACTGCGCTCGCCTGACGCGCGATAGATCTAGGATCGATTCCCGTCGGTGGGTCCATTGGGCTATTTCTCGTTCCAGCCAGTGCTCCACAACTGGTGTAACAAAAGGCAGTGGTATGTACCGTCCTGTCTGTGGGATGGTGCATATAAAAGATCCCTTGCTGCTAATCGAAAAAGAGTAGCCCATGAAGTGGCGACAGCGGGTTTCCTCTCTCAATATCTGTGTGACGCCATACAACTGTAAACAAAAATGTGTTGAGTGCGTCATTAAATAAAACATTTCCTTCCTTCTTTCCCTTCCACAAGCCATGCAAACCACAAACCCCCTTAACACAATGTTCAGTCTTGCAGTATCATTTCTACCAGTACAGCATATATCAGCACTGTTTACAGTCCGTCTCGGGTATGATTGTGTAGGAGGGAGCATGCCTCCGGAATCAATGAGTTATCAACACAACCAAACGTATTACCGTTGTCCCGTTGGGGGCGGCAACCTGCCGGCTTTCTATCAATATTCAATATATTTAGCCAATCTGTTTATTGATATGTCATGTTCCTGCTACCGCAAATATCTTGCAGTTCTCTACATAGCTCCATTAAATTTGGGATGTACTCACAGTCGCAACCAGCTGCAGATGCCTTTGTTTTGTTACAGGTAGGTGTGAGTTTACAACCGTGATATTCCCATCTGAATTAATACAACATTCTCTCATTCACAAGCGCCCACAGAAAATTGTTTCGAGACGGGGAAGGGCAGAGTGGAAAACTACTGCAGCGGTGTATCGGGTTTACAGTCAAAATATTAAAAAAGAAAGAAAGAAAAAAGTGAGTAAAAATAAATAAAATAAAATAAAATAAAATAAAATAAAATAAAATAAAATTAATTAATTAATTAAAAAAACAAATCGTAAGGCACAAGCCACACGGAAGAGTGGAAAGAAGTTTTAGGTTTTTTTGTTTAAACGACACCACTGGAGCACATTAATTTATTAACCATCGGCTATTGGATGTTAAACATTTGGTAATTTTGACATATAGTCTTAGAGAGGAAACCCGCCACATTGCTTTTCATTAGTAGCAAAAAAAAAAAATAATAATAATAAAAAAAGAATAAAAAAATAAAAAAGAATAAGAAAACCACCCTATTAATGTTTTATAATATTTGTTCTATCTTAAAATATACCAATAGTTTTAAAATGATATAATATTACATTCAAAGACATCATGCCTACATTGTTTTGTTTATTTTTCTTTTTTTTTCTTTCTGTATATCTAAGGGCTAGACGTAGCCCAGCGGTTAAGCACTCGCTTGATGCGTGGTTGGTTTAGGATCGATCCCCGTCGGTGAGCCCATTGGGCTATTTCTCGTTCTAGCCAGGGCACCACGATTGGCATATCAAATGCTGTGGTGTGTGCTATCCTGTCAATGGGATGATGAATATAAAATATCCTTTGCTACTAATGTAAAAATGTAGAGGGTTTCCTCTCAAAGACTATATGTCAGAATTACCAAATGTTTGACATCCTATAGCCGATGATTAATAAATCAATGTGCATAAGCGATGTGGTTAAAGAAATCAAACTTTAACTTTCTCTATATCCAATGCATCACATCAACAGAAGTAAAACAATACTTATATATTGAATTGTTTTAATATTTTTCATTATTTAATCTGTCTTTTTCTTTCTCTTTTTTTCTTTCTCTTTTTTTCTTTCTCTTTTTTTTCTTTTTCTTATCTATTTTCAGTTATATTATTTGTTGTTCGAAAAGACAAATAATGTTAAAACTATATATTATTTGTTTTGAGAAAAATTATTAATAGTGCCTTTTTAAATAGCTAAACAGGCTGCTGAATTATCAGTCAAAATATTCTTCATACTTGAAACAATATCAGTTACAACGCTTAGAATTTATTATATAAATATACTGAGACGAAAAGCTTAGCTCCGGTCTCGGTGGTGTTGTGGTTAAGCCATCGGACTTAAGGCTGGTAGGTACTGTGTTCGCATCCCGATACCGACCCACTTCGATCGAGTTTAATGATTCAATACCTACCTAAACACAAGTAAACTACACACGCGCGCGGGCACACACATACACACGCGCGCGCGCGCGCACACACACACATACATAATTTCTATCAAGAAGCACTTGTTAACAAAGTGATAATATTTAAAAAAATATTTTTAATTTTTTTCCCCAATCATTTTGTTGGTTTTCGTAAATTTTATTAAGACATTCGCAGTGGTCGGAAGAAAAGCGTACACGCCTAGAAATCCCCTCTCTATTTGCCACTGCTGTCAATCACTTTAGCCGCCGAAGCATCCTTTTAGTCCATTGGTTTCAGTCCACCCGACTACTAACGAACCTTACCACCCAAAACCTCCCCCGTCACGATATTACACCTTGTCCCTGCAATCACGTCTATATTTGTAAACTGACATCGACAAAACACATTGCGCGGTGTCTAAAAATAGAAACTTGAGAAATCCCTTTGGTAAAATCTACTTTTAGCCGAGCTAAATCGGATGGTGATACGCTATCGACCCAGCACGTGTACGGGTAATGTAAACAGTGATGAATCGTGGCGAAATGCGAAGTAAAAAGATATTTTCAGTATGGATGAAACCCACACATACAAAATAACCTCGTCTGTAATAGTAAGTATTATACTTTTATTATTTTAGATGCACTTCTTATTTCAATAGCGAGCATAAGCTTAGTGAGCGTGTTTGTTCCCAAAAGCGGGGTGTAGAGTTTTTCTGGGTAGAGGTGAATCGTAAAAAAATGTACAACAGTATTCCAAAGTACAGATTTCTCGTTCCAGCCAGTTTACCAGGACTGGTATATCAAAGTCCGTGGTGTGTGCTATCCTGTCTGTGGAATGATGCATATAAAAGATCCCTTGCTGCTAATCGAACAGAGTAGCCAAAGTGGCGACAGCGGGTTTCATCTCAATATCTGTGTGGTCCTTAACCATATGTCCGACGCCATATAATCGTAAATAAAATGTGTTGAGTGCGTCGTTAAATAAAACATTTCCTTCCTTCCATAGTCCAGTGGTAAAATGCCAGCTTGATGCACGGTCAGTCTGGGATCGATCCCCGTTTTGTTGGCCTATTGGGCTACTTCTCGTTCCAGCCAGTGCACACACGTACGACCGGTATATCAAAGGCCGTGGTATGTGCTATCCTGTCTGTGGGGTGGTGTATATACTAAATACTCCTTGCTATTAATAGACAAATGTAGAGGGTTACCTCTCTAAGACTATATGTCAAAAATTACCAAACGTTTGACATTCAATAGGCGATGATTAATAAATCAATGTGCTCTAGCGGTGTCGTTAAACAAAACTTCTTCTTCCAAAGTACACTACACAAGACACTGAAGATGACTGCATCTTGACGGGTCACTAATATAGTAAATCGCCTACCAAATTGGATGGATCGGGGCGGGACAATGTATTATCTTAAGCGCCCCCTGCCCACACCCCTCCCTCTTTCCTAACGCCTATGCACAAAGACGGGGAGGGGGCAGGCTGACTTTTGCCCGAATTAAACGAAAATTCCCGAAGCTGGATAACAGCATTTATTCATATTAGCATTAATATCAAATAGCTATATAGGGTTGTAAACGAATCACTACGCATCTTTACGTGGACTACAACTAATTTTGAGGGTAGAATGATGGAAATACATGGTAAAAAGGTCTCAGGTTAGCACATTTTGCCCCAATATCTTTATCATTTTTGCATAAATTTGAGGTTTTGCTGTAGCATTGGGGGGCAGTTGTGCCCCCTGTCTCGTACGCTTATGGGTATGGAACACTTTTGGCGTGCTTCCACCAGGAAACTGTCCAGGCACGCCTATCGTCTGCACAACCTCTGACTTCGCCAAAGAGTAAAAGTCAGTATCTATCTGTGATATTTGTATTCTTTACACTGTTTTTATTTAAATCTTGAATTTTTATATTGATGTTGATCATCACCTTATTTGTTTGCATGAACATAGTTTGACACCCAATAGCCGATGTATTTTTCGTGCTGGGGTGTCGTTAAACATTCATTCATTCATTCATTCCAAACCGGCCTCGGTGGCGTCGTGGTTAGGCCATCGGTCAAAAGGCTGGTAGGTACTGGGTTCGGATCCCAGTCGAGGCATGGGATTTTTAATCCAGATACCGACTCCAAACCCGGAATGAGTGCTCCGCAAGGCTCAGTGGGTAGGTGTAAACCACTTGCACCGACCAGTGATCCATAATTGGTTCAACAAATGCCATGGTTTGTGCTATCCTGCCTGTGGGAAGCGCAAATAAAAGATCCCTTGCTGCTAATCGGAAAGAGTAGCCCATGAAGTGGCGACAGCGGGTTTCCTCTCAAAATCTGTCTGACGCCATATAACCGTAAATAAAATGTGGTTCCAGCCAGTGCACCACGACTGGTATATCAAAGGCCGTGGTATGTACTACCCTGTCTGTGGGATGGTGCATATAAAAGATCCCATGCACCATTCCACAGATAGGATAACACATACCACAGCCTTTGAAATACCAGTCGTGGAGAAATAGCCCAATGGGCTACGATCCCAGACCGACCGCGCATCAAGCGAACGCTTTACACGGGTATTTGGCGTCTGTTATGTAGTGAATTCATTACTTCCTCTAGAGTGACAGAGGAAACCCGCTTCCGTCACATGGGCTACTCTTTCGGACCCCCCCCCCCAGCAAGTTCTATGAACAAAAATTTGTTTTGTTTAACGACACCACTAAAGCACATTGATTTATCAATAATCGGCTATTGGATGTCAAACATTTGGTAAAATTTACATATAGTCTAAGAAAGGAAACCCGCTACATTTTCCCATTAGCAGCAAGGGATCTTTTATATGCACTTTCCCCACAGACAGGATAGCACATATCACGGCCTTTGATATGCCAGTCGTGGTGCACTGGCTGGAGCGAGAAATAACCCAATGGGCCCACCGATGGGGATCGACCCCAGACCGACCGCGCATCAAGCGAGTGCTTTACCACTGGGCTACGTCCCTCCAGCAGAAACCAACATGAGAGCGAAGTGGTGTCATCCTTTCTAAGCTTTGCATTGATGCACTGAAGCCGATACTGGTGTACGAACCCAGCACCTACCAAGATCAATCTCCCTCGGCGGACCCATTAGGTTTTATCCCATTCCAACCAGCGTTCTGTCACAAAGAAATCTCAAGGCTGTGGTATACGTCATTTTGTCTGTGAGATTTTTTTTTTTTTTATGCACTTAAGGATACCACTTGTTTTTATGCTAATCGAAATGAAGCAGGTTTCCTCTCAACCAGTGAACTTCAAAAACATCTCCGTATTTTTCCCCTATGACTTCCGGGTGGTATTTTGGGTGGTATTTTAAAAGGCTTTTCTCTAACACGTTCCCCGCTAACTCATTACATCCACTTTAAACTCCACCCAGTGATTCGCGATCCCCAGTCATTATACTTTCCTTAAGACTGCTTTAAAGTAGATTTGTCTTGGTGTCGACCCCAGCAGATGACAGCTTTATGGTGTTTGAAGTCACACATTTTTACAACGATCAAGATCCGACTTTTGGAATTTAAAACAGGTTGAAACATTCCTTGCGTCGCGAGCGTGTATCGCATACCAACACGAATCTAATTTTGAAATAGAAATTGAGAATTAATTAAATCGCCCCAATTGAAAAAGAGAGAAATAGACAGAGAGAGAGAAACAGTGAGAGAGAGCGAGATAGAACATTGTTTGCCCTTTCATTAAGACTTAGCTACATGTTTGTGTTATTTTTTTAAAAAAAAATTTTTTGAGTATGTAGTTTTTACCAAGGGAATATTATCTTTTGTTTGATTTGCATTTTGGATTATATGATTATTACGCTCACGTGACAAAAGATTTGTGTGTGCATGGAAAAGTTATTTAGCGTTTGAAAAATACTAGACACACTGCCGCCAATGAAAAGGAAGGTAAGTATATTGTAAATGTTAAAGTTAAAGTGGATTTGACATTGGTATTTATATGTAGAAGAGTTTTCAGATGCTATTAAAACAATATTAAAATAAATAAAACGAAAATAATCAAGAGTAACATAAAGAATACAAACAGTCAAATAAATAGGTAAATAAGTTAAAGAGAAATAATAATAATAATTTAAAAAAAAAGATATATACGTAAATATCGTTCTCAGTGGACATGGTTTTTCCCCTGTTCCACCAAGTCCCAAGACTGGTACATCAAATGCTGTGGTATGTACTGTCCTGTCTATATAAGCGAATACAAACAATCCATGGCTGCTTTATCGGTAAGGGTAACCTTTGTAGCGACAGCGAGTATCATCTGCTCCTCTCAACCACGTGTCGGAATTGTCATGTTAGACACCAAAATAGCCGTGGTTTAAAATGTGCCGAGGTTCATGTCATTTATAGTTATTTTCGTGCTTATATCGTAATTACGGTTCAAGCACGCTGTCCTGACACACACACACACCTCAGTTATCTGGGCTGTCAGTCCAGGACAGTGAGTTAGTGGTTAGTTAGAGAGAAGTCGCTGTAGTTCCATGTCGGTGGACCCATTGGGCTATTTATCGTTCCAGCCAGTGCTCCACAACTGGTGTAACAAAACCGTGGAATGTATTATCCTGTCTGTGGGATGGTGCATGTAAAAGATCCTTTGCTGCTAATCGAAAAGAGTAGCACATGAAGGGGCGACAGCGGGTTTTCTCTCTCAATATCTGTGTGGTCCTTAATCATATGTCCGATGCCATATAACCGTAAATAAAATGTGTTGAGTGCGTCGTTAAATAATACATTTTCTTCCTTCCTTCCTGTAGTGGCCACCTATCACCCACCCTTTCAGTCGTTAACCTCGCGGTACCGGGATGCGAACCCATTACCTACCAACCTAATGGCCTAACCACCTAACCACCGAGGCCGGTGATGAGGTGTCGTTAAACAACTGATATTCCCTTTTCTTCCAGTTGGCTATTTACTCACTTGTCTACCGGTCGTCTGTTTTTCTGCATGTATACCGGACTCGCTCTTCGCCGTCAACATAATATTATCTGGAGATTATGTAATACCTATAAAGGACGGTTCCAGAATTGATTACATTGGGGTAGGGGCAAGCGTGAATCAAGAGTTGGGGTGCCATGGGTGCGCACAGTCCTCCAGAACATCAAAGTGCTCTTCACCGTCAACATGTATTATCTGGAGATTATGTAGGACTGTTCCAGAATTGATTTCATGGGGTAGGGGCTGGCGCGGATCGAGGGTGAGAGTGCTGTGGTTGTTCACAGGCCCTCGCAAACGACAGTGCTGAAAAAATAATTTATATAATGCATGTTAAGGAGACGCCACACGAACCAACTGCATAGCAACCGATAAAATTATAATGTGTGTCTTCTCAATCGGCTATTTTCCTGGCTATCGTACGAAGCACTCGTATCGTGTAGCGTAGCCTTTAGTGTACTTTGATGTTGCACTCCTACTTACAGAAATCACGCGTTGGAGGCACTGTAATTATTAAACGTGGGAGGTAGACCAATAGTAAAGCGCTCGTCTGAAGCGCGATCGATCTAGGATCTACCCCTGTCGGTGGACCCATTGGGCTATTTTTCTTTCCAGCCAGTGCTCCACAACTGGTATATGTGTACGCATGGACAAGTATACTGATTTCATGGTCTTTTAGACTTGTTTTTATGACTGAGTGCAAATTATGTAATTGTTTTTAATTCTCTGAAGAACATGTCAACTGATATATGTGTACCGGTATATTATAAATTGTATGTAACAAAGTATGTGTGGAGAGGCATTAATACAGGCCAATGGCCTGTTTGCCAATCCATTTCTTTTGTGAAATAAATATTGTTTAAACCACAACTGGTGTAACAAGGACTGTGGTATACTATGTACAATCCTGTCTATGAGATGGTGCATATAAAAGCCCCCTTGCTGCTAATCGAAAAGATTTTGTCCATGCGTTGACGGCAGCGGGTTTCGTCTCTCGTTATCTGTGTGGTCTGTGTGACGCCAAATATATAATCGTAAATAAAAATGTTCTGTGCGTCGTTAAATCAAACATTTCCCTCCTTCCTTTCTAATTATTAATTTATGTTAGATGATCCTGGCACATATTCGTCTCCCATATGCATATAATTATGGTTTAAATAAAGTTTTCCTTTGTGGGTGGTAGGTATATATAAATAAATTGCCCCCACACCATGTGATCAACTGAGCTTTCAGTTAAATCCAGACACGATACAATCAAAATATGCTGAAGTCCAATGAAAACGCAACACCCAATTTTTAGTTGTTTTTGCTATGGTATGTCTGTCTGTCTGTCACAACACCTCAGCTATCTGGGCTGTCTGTCCAGGACAGTGGGTTAGTTGTTAGTTGGTTAGTGAGAGAGACAAGGGTATAGAGGTCTTACACCTACCCACTGAATCATTAAAACTCGCCCTGGGTGGGAGCCGGTGCCGGGTTGCGAACTCTGTAGCTACCAGCCTTATGTTCTGTGGCTTAATCACGACACCACCGAGGCCGGTGAATATATTGAGATGGCATTTTGTATGTAGCTTTATTATGTACTGTTACAGCTCAAGTTTAACTTTCATGGCATTTTGCCCATTTTTTCACAGAGTTATGGCCCTTGAATTTAAGAGATACAAAAAAAAATTAAGCCCGGTAGGGGACAAGTATTGTTTTAGCAGTACTTTCAGAATGCTTTTTTCTTCTCATACCATTTTTACAACTACAAATGTGACTGATGCGTTTTTACTGGAGTCCAGTATATATATATATATATATATATATATATATATATATATATATATATATATATATATATCAATCATGGGGGTGTTAAAACTTTTTTTGTTTTCTTTGTCCTCGTATGCAGACAAATCAAACATCTTGCGCCACAATACTGTCTTGCTGGTGGTGATTAAATACGTGAAATATGTGAAATATTTAATACTTCACATTCTTGTAGCGCATACAACGGCCCCCCTTGAAGATTTTTATACAAAGATAGGGTTAAAGTGGCGATGTAGGGGATGTTTCTCCGATATTGGAAGGGCGGATCTAAGGGGACACGGGGTCCTGTCTTGAGATGTCGGGTACCTTTTTTTTTTTTGATCACTCATTTTGAAAATAGTAAAACTTATCAATTTTCAACTGGATGAGTATGAGAGTAAAATAGCTTTTCAGTGGCTTGGCGGAGCTCGGTTGTGCAAGAGATTCCTAAATATAAAACTCTCGCTGCCCCCTCTCCCCCCCCCCCCCCCTCCATTGAAAATCCGTGATCCACCCTTGTATTGTTTTGAGAGGTTGACTCGGCGATAAACCGTCTGTCTGAGGCAAGAGATGTCGAAGGATCAATCCCTGTTAGAAGACGCGTTGATTTTTGTATCCGCTCCTTCCAGAACTCTATATGTCGATCGATGACCGTGGTTAGAGTCTGCGAGAAAGTGATTATAAAATCGCCAACCTTCTAGCTTATGTGAATAGCATTTGTTCTTCTTATTCTTTTTCACGTTTATTCCATTGGTTTCAAAAGCACTAAGAATTACTTAGGTAAAGGCGAACGAATCCCATTGTTCTTGTGGAGCTATTAACACACCAACACACCATATCATGAACAAATAAACAAACAAACAAACGCGAAAAAACAGTCAAACAAACATGAATTGAAAATAAAAGTTCAGTGGCTTAGTGAAGGTTGTGCTGAAATTTGTTTTGTTTAACAACACCACTGGAGCACATTTATTAATTAATCATCGGCTATTGGATGTCAAACATTTGGTAATTCTGACTTATAGTCATCAGAGGAAACCCGCTACATGTTTCCTAATGCAGCAAGGGATCTTTTATATCCACTTTCCCACAGACAGGAAAGCATATACCACGACCTTTGACCAGTTGGGGTGCACTGGTTGGAATGAGAAAAACCCCCACAATCAGCTGAATGGATCCATCGAGGTGGTTCGATTCTGCGACGCAGCCACCTCCTGAACGTTGTGCTGTGACAATTCAAAAGGATTGGGTTACGAGCAAATTATTTGCTTGACCAGCAATTGTCGCATAACCATATAAAAGATACAGAACCATGGACATTAGCTATGGTTTATCATAAAAAGTTATAAAGTATTAGTGTCAATGGTGTATATCACCAAATCAAATCTCATTGACGACGATAGTAACATTTGATTAAAGCTGTTTTAGTCAACATATAAAATATGAACGTAATTATCACCACCCCTGACCCTTATAAAGTAAATGAGAAAAAGGAAAAGCGTAAATAATAAGACCTTCTCTAGTTTTGTACAAAAATTGTCGTCCTAACCTGCTTCTTTGGCATCGTGGTTAAGCCATTGGACATAAGGCTGGTAGGTACAGGGTTCGCAGCCCGGTACCGGGTCCCACCCAGAGCACGTTTTAACGATTCAATCGGTAGCAGTAAGACCACTACACCCTCTTCTCTCTCACTAACCACTAACCAACTAACCACTAACACACTGTCCTGGACAAACAGCCCAGATAGCTGAGGTGTGTGCCAAGGACAGCGTGCTTGAACCTTAATCGGATATAAGCACGAAAATAAATCAAATGGAATGGAAATTCACATCCTAGTAGCACCTCGGACATATTTCAAAGACAATAGTACCTGATTTAAATCGAATTACAGGAAGGTACTGACCATGCAAAACAATACGTCCTGAAACATAATCTCACAAATAGCGGGCATGGCAGTATTTAATTAGCTAATTTAAAGATAGGTGCTCTTAGGATTTTAACTCGACAAGATGCTATTTGGTACACTGCTACTACCTCAAAGACTAGAGAAATTCGAATGCATGTGGGTCGTAGTTGGAGCATCAGATTATTTAACCCGTGAGTACCAGAAACCACCACAGGTCCCAAAGGATAAACCTACACTTGCTAATACATGCATGCACATGTACATTACGAAACCAAAGAGCCAAAAATTCATTTATCGTCGAACTACCACCTTTGAAATTAATATTCATTAATCCCCATTTACATCAGGTTTGTTTTTAATTTTGTAGCGACGTCCAGTACTAAACTGACGAAATCACGAAAACATAACATTTGTTAAATTTGAGAAGTGAACGTGAAGACATTGGTAGGGAAGCTAATGGATACCAAAACTGGGAATGATACAGGTCACAAAACGACAGGAAACAGTTCATGAACCAAACAACCATCACCAAAGCCAGGTAAGTGGTGTAATTATATTCATTGTTCTTTTGTGAAATTCTTGATCATGACTTTTCTTGCAGTGTTGGAGACGCGGTTCTAATGATGGTTTGGATGTTTGCAGACATTTTTAAAGAGCTCAGCATTTCCAATGCCTAGCTGATGAATATGATGGATTTATTTCTTTTTAGTGGGGATGACACAATATCTTGGTCATCTTGGCAAGGTCGTTTTGGCGAAGACTGCCAATGCAAAGATATAATGCATGTTAATGTTACATTGTAGTTTGGAATACTGTATGTGCAGGGGCGTAGCGTGAGCTGGACCTGGGGGGTGGGGAGGGGAGGGGTTCGAATATGAACCAAGTGGACCTTTTCTATTTTGTTTTTGCACCACCAGAAACTCCATATGTATAAACCTGTATGTTTTAGTTCTGAAAGCGGACCATTTGCTTCAGCGGGGGTGGGGGGTGTGTGTGTGTGTGTGTGTGTGTGTGTGTGGGGGGGGGGGGGGTTCATCCGACCCCAGCCTACGCCCCTGATGTGCAGGTGTTCTTTTTTTCCACCCCTCCTTAAAGGAACCCTGCACCGTGCTCAGACGTGTTCAGAGATGTTGATTTTCTGGTGGCGATATAAATTGTTATTTTAATATTATTAGTGAGTTTGTGTCAATGTCACAGCTTTGTTGAATTTTTACTTCCTCTGTTACATAATTATATTGTGATAAGACTTGGAATGCGACAGTAGTAATAGGTTTGTCGTTTTGAATACATATATTTAATATAAGTGTGTGTGTGTGTGTGTGTGTGTGTGTGTGTGTGAGAGAGAGAGAGAGAGAGAGAGAGAGAGAGAGAGAGAGAGAGAGAGAGAGAGAGAGAGAGAGAGAGAGAGGAGAGGGGGGGGGGAGGATCCACGAATTTGCAAATTAGCAGCGCCATACCTAGTCTTTATATAACTGAGTGGGTGGGGGTGGGGTGGGGTGTGGTGGTAGAAAAATTGAGGCTTTCCATCTAGAAAAAAGGGAACTTTTAAAAATTTCGGGGTCGGGGGGTGTAGACAAAAAGGGAACTAGATACAGTCATGGTTAAATAGAATCAGCTGACACTTGACCTTGATTGTAAATGGAAACAGTATTACAAGTAGTTTACGGCGTCTCTCCTATTCCGTTTTGTTGTCGAAAAATGGGGCGAGGCATAGCCCAGTGGTAAAGCGCTCGCTTGATGCGCGGTTGGCTTGAGATCGATCCCCGTCAGTGAGCCCATTGCGCTATTTCTAGATCCAGCCAGTGCACCACGACTGGTGCATCAAAGGCCGTGATATGTGCTATCCTGTCTATGGGATGGTGCATATAAAAGATCCCTTGCTGCTAATCGAAAAAGAGTAGCCCATGAAGTGGCGACAGCGGGTTTCCTCCCTCAACATCTATGTAGTCCTTAACCATATGTCCGACGCCATATAACCGTATATAAAACGTGTTGAGTGCGGCGTTAAATAAAACATTTCCTTCCTTCCTGTCGAAAACACTTTGTGAATAGCCCTATACCACCAGACACAGAGTTGAAAGGTCACCATCTGTCTTGTTATTGTAAATTATCATACATTATTCAACCAATAAACGAGGGTCTACCGAGTGCAAGAGAGTCACTAAAATCTGCTAGCATGCAATGTTTTATCTTCTCATACTGTGTGAAAACAGGTGTTTTTCTATCGTTAAGTGTGGTTATTATATGAGGTGTACTTTTCTCTTCAGTTAACAATAGCTAACTGCTATTTTATGATGAGACATATGTTCCAGTTGAGCTAACTGCTGTTATATAAGATGTATGTTTACCTTTAGCCATCGTTATATGAGGTGTACGTTACTCTTTAGCTAACTATAGCTAAATGCGGTTATATGAGGTGTACGTTACCATTTAGATAACATTATTGGTACATGATATGCACATTACTCTTCAGCTAACGTTAGCTAACTGCGGTTATATGAGATGTACGTTACCATATAGATAACGTTATATTAGGTGTACGTTACACTTAAGCTACCGTTAGATAACTGCAGTGATATGAAGTGTACATTACACTTGGTTAATGTTAGATAACTGCGGTTATATGACGTGTACATTAAACGTAGTTAACGTTAGATAACTGCGGTTATATGACGTATACGTTAAACGTAGCTAACGTTAGATAACTGCGGTTATATGACGTGTACATTAAACGTAGCTAACGTTGGGTAACTGCGGCTATATGAGGTGTACGTTAAACGTAACTAAAGTTAGACAACTGCAGTTATATGAGGTGTACTTTGAACGTAACTAACGTTAGACAACTGGGGTTATATTAGGTGTACGTTACACTTAAGCTACCGTTAGGTAACTGCACTGATATGAAGTGTACCTTACACTTAGTTAATGTTAGAATACTGCGGTCATATGACGTGTACGTTAAACGTAGCTAACGTTAGATAACTGCGGTTATATGACGTGTACGTTAAACGTAGCTAACGTTAGATAACTGCGGTTATATGACGTGCACGTTAAACGTAGCTAACTGCGGTTATATGACGTGTACATTAAACGTAGCTAACATTGGGTAACTGCGGCTATATGAGGTGTACGTTAAACGTAACTAAATTTAGACAACTGCAGTTATATGAGGTGTACGTTGTACGTAGCTATAGATGTAAATTCGGAAAGTAAGATAAACGAAGGAAGGAGCGCGATTGGGGAATGACAATCCAAACAAAACTCACTCCCGATTTGGGGTGGGGGAGTAGGGGTGTTAACGGGATCGGGAGCAAGCTCAGTAATCTACGTTAGCGGAGGGGAGAAGGAGTAATCATAATCGAATACTGACACAACTGATATACATCAGCCGATGCTATATACAAAACCCATTAACACCTTTCGACTCCGTCATGTACACAAATGCGATTTTGAAAGCGATACCATCATGTTAGTAAATTACGTTTGTAGTTCCGATTCCTCCTCTCTGCAACCAGTAACGTCCGCTTCACAATTAAATTACGGCAGAAAATCAGCAACTTGGAAAATGAAAGAACAGAAACGTGCTGGACGAATTGCAAAGTAAATAAATGGCAGCGAGAAATGAAGACTCCGGAGCCGCAGCGTACACGAGATAATGGGATAAGTAGATGTTGTTTACGATGTTTATCTACCTGATATATTGTCCAATCTGGTGATTGCAATTTGAACTTGCCTCACTTGGAGCATGCGCAGATCCAAAACGCAAATGGCAGACGGTAACTATTGTTTTCAAAGACAGCAAACGTTTTACCAGGGCTGTGTGGTATGTTTAGCTCTAGATTTGTTTACTGTAAGAATCATATATTCTATTTCGAAAAGATAGTGGGGGCACCGAGTACTAATTTTTTTGTTCTCCCAAACTTAAATTTTAAAAAGAGAAAAAAAGTATTAAAACCCATATTTTTTTAATAGTCGAATAACAATAAAATAATAACAATTGCTGCTTTTAATCTCCTCCACTTTAATTTATCTTGTGCGCAGGTTTTGGGGGAATTATGGGTCAACAGGAAGTGATAGTGCATGCCCAATAAAGGCTTGAAGACATGTTGTGGGATCATTGATAGATTTATGTGTATACCGGTGTAGCATGAAATAAGTACACGACCAGAATATCCATGTCCCAGGCATTATAATATATACTCTTCAAAAAAAGAAACGCAAAAGGGTACAAATGGGTTATAACTCCGATTTTATGTTTCCTACCGGTTCATGCTTTGTGAATATAAGGTCATTGCATGTCCCAAACACATTCCCACGGTTACATTCGATAAAACGCAGCTACTGTACAATAAAGTTCCAAAATGTGAATATTCGCAAAAACGCAGCCACGTGCAAACCATGTCACCACTGCACGTGCGTTGTCTGCACGTGCAACATGAACACCGACAGTATAAAAGTGCAGGGTGTTCGCTTGCCTGGCCTCTGTATCTGGCCGACAGTTGACAATCCAGGACATGCCACGTCTCAGTGAACCGCAGAGAAACAATGCCATCGGCCGACTAGACGCAGGCGAATCCAGAACGGCCGTTGCCAGGGCATTCCATGTGTCCCCAAGCACCATCTCCAGACTGTGGGACCGTTACCAGCAACATGGATCAACACGTGACCTCCCTAGATCCGGTCGACCACGGGGGTCACTACCCCCGGGCAGGACCGCTACATCCGGGTACGCCACCTTCGGGAACGATTGACTACTGCCACCTCCACAGCCGCAGCAATACCAGGTTTGCGCAGGATATCCGACCAGACCGTACGGAACCGCCTACGTGAGGTAGAAATTCGTGCCAGACGTCCAGTTCGAGGTGTCATCTTAACACCACAACACCGTAGACTCCGACTGCAGTGGTGCCAGATTCATCGACAATGGCCTCAACTGCGATGGAGACAGGTGTGGTTCAGTGACGAGTCCCGATTTCTGCTCCGACGTCATGATGGAAGATGTCGCGTGTATAGGCGTCGTGGTGAACGTTATGCGGCAAACTGCGTGCAGGAAGTGGACAGATTCGGCGGGGGTAGTGTCATGGTGTGGGCAGCCATCTCACACACTGACCTGGTCCACGTGCAGGGCAACCTGAATGCACAGGGCTACATTGACCAGCTCCTCCGGCGACACGTCGTTCCAGTTATGGCCAACGCCAACGCAGTGTTCCAACATGACAACGCCAGGCCTCACACAGCACGTCTCACAACGGCTTTCCTACAGAACAACAACATTAATGTCCTTCCTTGGCCATCGATATCTATGGGACGAGTTGGACCGACGCCTCCGACAGCGACAACCACAGCCCCAAACCCTGCCCGAGCTGGCAGCAGCCTTGCAGGCCGAGTGGGCCACCATGCCCCGGGACGTCATCCGTACTCTGGTTGCTTCAATGGGCAGGCGGTGCCAGGCAGTTGTCAACACACGCGGAGGCCACACCCGGTATTGACTCCAGATGACCTTGACCTTGGTGGTGTGTCCTATCACTTACTCACAATGGACTAGAGTGAATTGTGAACAATCCTGCAACATTTGGTAATTATCGGACTCACCATTCAATAATTAAATCAATTCTCCAAATGTTACGACAATGTGGTTTTGCGTTTCTTCTTTTGAAGAGTATATATATTTTGCAAATCCTCATTTTATACTATAATACACACTACCGCAATTGTTATTATACCTGTTCGCCTAGGCTAACCCCAAGTCTGGTTTGGTAGGGAAGATTACAAGTATGATAGGGAAAGAAAGATGTCTCTTCATGGTCTAAATTCGGTAGAAAGACAATAGGGGCTGAATTTACGAAGCCTGTTTTTTTCTTAAACGCGGATGTTTAAGCATTGTAAATGTATGTAGTTACACGCGTGTAAGTCAAACACAGGATTCGTAAATACGATCCTAGATGTATGAGTGTAAAACGTATTGGAGAATAAATGGAGAATAAATGTATGCATGTTAAAAGATACCTGAAGATGGTCAGTGCAAATTCATTAGAAATCATTATGTGTATGAAATGCTATGCATGTTAAATATTATAAGATATTTAAGTAACTGAAGATTGACTGTGCAAATTCATTAGAAAAATAATTAATAAATAAAGGTAAAAACAAGAATGTATTCTAGTTCTTGAAGATAATCACTGTGTGGCGCGTTAAAAATAAACAATAAGTAGAAGACAGTATACATTCATTATAAAGACATATGCATATGCAGACTAAAGGTAAAATAATGTTATGGCTTGAAGAAGGTCAGTGTCTGGTGTTTGGGGCAGGACGTAGCCCAATGGTAAAGCGCTCTGTATAGGATCGATTCCCGTGGGTGGGCTCATTGGGCTATTTCTTGTTTCAGCCAGTGCACCACGACTGGTATTCCAAAGGCAGTGGTATGTGCTATCCTGTCTGTGGTATGTTGCATATAAAAGATCCCTTGCTAATAATGGAACAATGTAGAGGGTTTCGTCTCTAAGATTTTATGTCAGAATTACAAAATGTCCGACATCCAGTGGCCGATGATTAAT
This sequence comes from Gigantopelta aegis, assembly GCF_016097555.1. Taxonomy (NCBI): domain Eukaryota; kingdom Metazoa; phylum Mollusca; class Gastropoda; order Neomphalida; family Peltospiridae; genus Gigantopelta; species Gigantopelta aegis. Next base: position 27,231,628 of record NC_054706.1, read on the forward strand.
AAATCAATGTGCTCCAGTGGTGTCGTGAAACAAAAGAAAACAAACTGTGGAGTGTTTTAAAAGTAAACAATAAGCAGAATATATCAGAAGAATGTCAGGGCGTGAAGATGGTCACTAAATACTTACAGCGGGTTTAAAGTAGGAGACGTCTAGCTACTAGACAAGCGCGCGGTCGCTGTACTCTAGGCAAAACACGGTTGGGCACGCGCATACATTTTAAATGACATAAGACCGATAAAACACTGTAGGAGTCGAGCCGCAAATTGATTCTGGAAGCCAGACTACAGCAACTTCAAAGCAGGCGTATTGTCATTAGTTACAACGTTTTGAGCGTAAGACAAAATGATTGCCATCAAATATGCACAGCTGTTTCACACCTCGCCACCAAAAAGAGGAGAGAGAGAAAAAAAAACCTAAAAACATTGGAACCTTTGTTAACAACTGATGAAAAAGAAAGAAAGAAAAAAAAAACCCAAACAAACACAAAAAACGTACATTTTCTTTCGCACTCTCTCTACAGAGATTTGGCGGTGTGATATATCGTCTCGGTATCTGAGTTTTCCAAGTTAATTGGTCACAGCAAATCAAGTGGATTCGACTCCTGAGCGTTATGTGGGCCAGCTCTGGTCTTTGATATACTTTCGTGAAGGATTATTTCCCCCGTCTTCGCGCTTTTCGCAGCAGGTAATAATTTTGTCTGATGGATCTAAAATGTTGTGGGTAACAAGACAAATTGTCGGAGTGTGACTATGTTGCATGATGGATCTTAAAAGCAGACGTCAGTATGCCGGCGGGGAGAGCAATCGGCGGTTTACCTTTCTCCGCGGGCCCCCGACCCGGCTGGCGCCTTGGCACTGATACCCACCTGCAGGGGGCGCTTCTCGACAACTTCTCGCAGACTGTGTCTCGGGCAGACGAGATCGCAAGGTCTTCTAGTGCAGAGTTCGCGATACAGGCGGACTGGAGGAAATTGTCTTGCAATAATTAGGGATTGGATCACATCCTAAAGTATCAAGGAAATGAGTGAATGAATAAGAAACAAAAGATATACGACTTTTGCAAATAATTATATCTAAACATGTATCTTTAAACTGATTAAACAATGTGCTAAAAGTGTCGTTAAATAAGTTATTTTCATTCTTAACCCTTTTAAACAATGTGCAGAAAGTGTCGTTAAATAAGTTATTTTTATTCTTAACCCTTTTAAAGAATGCGCAGAAAGTGTCGTTAAATAAGTTATTTTCATTCTTAACCCTTTTAAACAATGCGCTGAAAGTGTTGTTAAATAAGTTATTTTCATTTTTAACCCTTTTAATTACTGTCATCCACTTTCGACCAGAACTTTAAATCCCAAGTACAATGAAGAAATCTAAGGGTGAAATGGTTAACTCTGTTCATAGGCTTAACAAAGGCTTGGATAATATACCAATACTACTGGTACCAGTACTCATTTATAAGGATTTCAGTCTTTGGTAAAGTACTCGCTTCAGACGCGGTCGGTATGGGATCGATCCCCGTCGGTGGGCCCATTGGGCTATTTCTCGTTCCATCCAGTGCACCACGACTGCAATATCAAAGGCCGTGGTATGTGCTATCCTGTCTGTGGGAAGGTACATATAAAGGATCCCTTGCTACTAATGGAAAAGTGTTGCGGGTTTCCTCTCTAAGAATATATATACTACAGTTACCAGTACCAATTTATAGGGAGTTCAGTCTTTGGTAAAGTACTCGCTTAATACGCGGTCGGTATGGGATCGACCCCCGTCGGTGGGCCCGTTGGGCTATTTCTCGTTCCATCCTGTTCACCACGACTGCAATACCAAAGGCCGTGGTATGTGCTATCCTGTCTCTGGGAAGGTGCATATAAGGGATCCCTTGCTACTAATAGAAAAGTGTTGCGGGTTTCCTCTCTTAGGATATATATGTCAAAATTACATCCAATAGACGATGCTTAATAAACTAATGTGCTCCAGTGGTGTCGTTAAACAAAAACTTTAACTTTGTCTTTGTCAACCGAAATGTTATCACCAGTGTCCCCACTAAAGTCCGAACCAAATTAACAACTACGATAATGACCTCAATGATATCCATGACATTGGTGTTTTTCTTCATATTTTACACAATACAGGGGAGAAAAAAAAAAGAACACGTATTTATGGATGTTTAATTCACGCATACACGGACACGGATCACGGACGCAGGGGTGGGACGTGGTCCAGTGATAAAGCACACACTTGATGCGCGATCGGTCTAGGATCGATCCCCACCGGTGGATACATTGGGCTATTTCTCGTTCCAGCCAGTGCACCATGACTGGTACATCAAAAGCTGTGGTATGTGCTATCCTCTCTGTGGGATGATGCACATAAAAGACCCCTTGCTGCTAATCGAAAAGTGACGACAGCGGGTTTCCTCTCTCAGTGGTCCGTAACTACATATCAGTGGAATAGGGATGGAGGCGGGTGTGTGTGTGTGGAGGTGGGGGGGGGGGGGGAATAGGCTATTCTGCTAGATTTGTATGTATTTACTCCAGGGCAATAGGAATTGGGGAGGGGGAGGGTAAGCTATTTTGCTAGATGTGTATGTGTGTGTATTGACTACGCGTTTCAGAAACAATTGGCTTCTAGAACAAATCCCATTTTCTACGAGTAATAGCTTTTGATCAACAACACATCAAACACAACCTACTCCCCCCACGTTATCCTTTGTTTTGCACGATCAGTCTGAGCAATAGTTTTTACATAACATGACATTCAATGGTCGGTTGTACGTTATGAATCAGCTATGTTTACGCCTGTCGTCCGTCAATTCATCATCACCTTGCTATAATACCTTGATATTTACACGCGCCAGCAATACAGCATTTGATGTTGAATTAAGCTAGACATTTATTAGCATTACCGGACAATCGGCGTAATTAAAATACCTGCGACAAGACGTGGGCGTCACATTGTTTTCCCTCTTGTGACTAACATATTGCATATATTATGGATCCCGTATGTACCGTGTACACAGACATCTATCAATGAACATCGAAACGGAAGCAATCCATTGGCTCTTCGTCATCATCGTGAAGAGTTTGTTAGATTACTTTTCATTGGATGAAACGGTCAAATGATTTCCAGGGGTGGGTGTGTGAGTGGATGTTTGACGAATTATTTGGCGGTAGGGGCGACTAGAGATTAAGCCTAAGGCTACTAGTCATGTTTTTCCCTTTCACAAATTCGTATATGCAGCTTCGCAAAGGCGTACGGGATTCCATTTTTGTAAGGGGGAAGGCTGTTTTTTGTCCGAATTAAACGAAAATGCCCGAATCTGGAGAACAACATTTATTCATAATTATTAGCTAAGCATTATTACCAAACAGCTATTTAGGTTTGCAAACGAATTAGAACTAATTTTGCGGGTGGAATGATGGAATGAAAGATCTCAGGTTAGCACGTTTTTCCCGAATATCTCTATAAATGTTTGCCCGAATTTGAGGATTTGCTCCAGCACAAGATCCCCCACCCACGTTTCGTACCCTTATGCCACAGATTGAACAGAATATACAATACAATACAGAAAGAAATGTTTTATTTAACGACGCACTCAAAACATTTTATTTACGGTTATATGGCGTCAGACATATGGTTAAGGACCACACAGATTTTG
>NC_054706.1:27240281-27267781 GCF_016097555.1 Gigantopelta aegis
TATATCATAATTTTATTGACTCTTTGAAACTTACAAACTCGTGTTTACTCCCATTTTCATTTCGTTATTGCTATACTTCGTGGAAGCAAGGTGGTGTATGACTTTCACAGTGCATGTAATTATTATATTAGTTCTTTGAAGCCAAGAAACATAAAAACTGTTTTTTTTTTTCATTTCCTTATTGCAATACATCGTAGAACCAAGGTGGTGTATGCTTGTACTTTACCGTTTCAATATGCTTAGCCCATTTCCTTTCCTTTTTGCAATACGTTATGGAAGCAAGGATGTTTCAACATGCATATCATAATTCTATTGGCACTTTTAAACTTACAAACTCGTTTTTATACCATTTTCATTTCCTTTTTACAATACTTTGTGGAAGCAAGGTAGTGTTTGAATATGCATATCATAATTCTGTTGGCACTTTTAAACTTACAAACTCGTTTTTATGCCAGTTTCACTTCCTTTTTGCAATACTTTGTAGAAGCAAGGTAGTGTTTGAATATGCATATCATAATTATATTGGCACTGTTAAACTTACAAACTCGTTTTTAGGCCATTTTCTTTTTTTTTTCTTTTTGCAATACTTTGTGGAAGAAAGGTAGTGTTTCAAAATGAATATAATAATTATATCGGCGCTTTGAAACCTACAAATTCGTTTTCTCTCCCTTTTCATACAGTTCCTTTTGCAATAGCTCGCGGAAGCAAGGTGGTGCATGCACGTTTACATCAGCTACTTGTACGGTGCTCTACCTTGTAACGAGATACACGGGAGTTCCCGGGCCCCGTGTCAATGGGTCTACAAACCACTTGTAAATGTCTTCACCGCAGAACGTGTTTCAGGTCGGCAGCGAATGCGAGACGTTTCAGTGTCCCATCTTTTGCTGTTACCAGTTGTGAGGGCCGATCCTAGCAAGATGGGGGTGGGGGTGGGGGTGGGTTCACTGTTTTAGTGTGACAGATGCCCCTCTCCGAATTTTTTTTTACAAAAAAAAGTGTTCTTTTTAATTTAAAGGTGTCCGTTTTGTGTGGATGGAGAAAACGTTTTATTACTGTAACCTTAATCTTTATGTTCACTGAAACTGCCCTCCCCCACAGGTACGGCCCTAGCTACATGTATATATCAGTAATTAGTTGGTACCTTTCGTGTGCAAGCTGGGACGGGATGTAGCCCAGTGGTAAAGCGCTCGCCTGGTGCGCGGAAAGTCTGGGATCGATCCCCGTCGGTGGGCCCATCGGTGGGCTATTTCTTGTTCCGGCCTGTGCTCCACGACTGATATATTAAAGGTCGTGGTATGTACTATCCTGTCTGTGAGGTGGTGCATATAAAAGATCCCTTGCTACTAATGGAAAAAAGTTCCCGGTTTCCTTTTTCAGACTATATGTCACCAAATGTTTGACATTCAATAGCCGATGATTAATACATGAATGTGCTCTAGAGGTGTTTGTTAAGCAAAACAAACTTCTTCTTGTTCAAGTTGTACTGTCCACATACTAGAGTATTGTGATATAATATTGGGCAGTTTTATGAAGATGTCGTTCTCAAGTTTCTGGATCTTTTCAACTTGTATTACTTGTATTGATATAACGTTATCACATGTCTGACAGTGTTTTTGTTTTACATACTTATTTATGTAAATAATCAAATTCTTGTACTTACACTCAATAGCATATACATGTACATATATTTCAGCTGGGGTGTCGTTAAAAGTTAATTAATCAATTCATTCATTCATTCATTCATTCATTCATTCATTCATCCATCCATTAATTCACTCACTGATACGTTCATCATCCATCCATCCATCCATCCACCAATCCATTCATTCAATCAAAGAATCACTAATGCATTCATTCATCATACATCATTCATTCATTCATTCATTCATTCATTCATTCATTCATTCATTCATTCATTCATTCATTCATTCATTCATTCATTCATCCATCCATCCATCCATCCATTCATTCAATCACTAATCCATTAATTCATTCATATATTCATTCATATATTCATTCATTCATTCACTCACTCACTCACTCACTCACTCACTCACTCACTCACTCACGCACTTATTCATTCATCCACCCATTCATCTATTGTTTGTAGCTAATCATCTGTTGCACTGGATAATCTGTCAGTCATCACGCTATTAAGATGTTACGAACTTAGTCATCGGAACTCGTCAAAACTGTTACTACATTATTCATTCATTATTTCAATTTTATTTCATTTTCGTGCTAAGATCCAATTAAGGTTCAAGGGACGCTATCCTGAGCACACACCTCAGCTATCTAGACTGTCTGTTCAAGACATGGTTAATGGTCGGTTGTTTAATGGTCGGTTCAGACATGAAAACCTCTCTAGATAGCTTAACCACTACATGAATGAATGAATGAATGAATAAATGAATGAATGAACGAACGAACGAACGAACGAACGAACGAACGAACGAATGAATGAATGGATGAGCTAGCGAGTGAGTGAATGAGTAAATAAACGAACAATACACGCATGGACGAATGAATGAATGATTGAGTGAATTAATGAATGCATGAATGAATGAATGAATTAATAAGTGAGTGAGTGAGAGCGACTGAATAAATGCATGAATGAATGAATGAATGAATGAATGAGGAGTAGGTGAATGAATGTGTAGATGAATGAAGAATATATACATGAACGAATGAATGTATGAATAAATGGATGAATGAGTGAGTGTGAATGAACGAATTGAAAGTCTGTAGCGGCTATTTCATTGGGGTTTTCGAATACGATTTTTATGTCAACGAGTGATATGTGAAAATATGTCTGCCATAAAATCGTATTCGACCCCCCCCCCCCCCCCGCCCCACGAAATGGTATGTTGTGTTACAATTATTTAGCTTCGTGCTCAACAAGTTTTAGCTCTAATGGTGTCGTTAAAGAAAACAAACTTATTCTTCAATAAGTTTGAGATATTTCACCGTAAATGAACTTCATATCCATTTTTTTTATAGGTACAATTGTCTAAATTACTCCTTGTTTTTTTGTTTGTTTTTTAAACAATCAGATGTATTGGTAATTATCAAACTAAACAACAACGAAGCGACACTGAGCTCAATAATTAAATCTTAATAATTTACAAGGGAGATAATTGAATCATGAATTTGTTCACAAAAATATAAATATGATAAATATTTTCACTAACTAAAATACAGTGAAAATATAACCCATATCAGGTATTTTCGTGCTACTTTAACAGAGGTCTTTGAAAACCGATGGCGCGAAATGCACTTTGTTTTTGTTTAACGACATCGCTAGAGGACTGAGGATATTAGTTAATAATAATCGGATAGTGGACGTCAGAACCTTTGATAATTCTGACACATATAGTAAAATTTTAAATGTTTTATTTAACGACGCACTCAACACATTTTTTATTTACGGTTATATGGCGTCAGACATATGGTTAAGGACGACACAGATATATATATATATATATATATATATATATATATATATAAAAAACCATTGTCTCCACTTCATAGGCTACTCTTTTTCCATTAGCAACAAGGGATCTTTTATATGCACCATCCCACAGACAGGATAATACATACCACGGCCTTTGTTACACCAGTTGTGGAGCACTAGCTGGAACGAGAAATAGCCCAATGGGGCCACGAACGGGGATCGATCCTAAACTGACCGCGCATCAAGCGAGCGCTTTACCACTGGGCTACGATTCGCCCCTGACACATAGTCTTCAGAAGAAACCGGCTACATTTTTTTTCATTAGCAGCAAGGGATCTTTTATATACACTTTTTCACTCAGACACATTCATCACGGCTTTTGATACACCAGTCGTGGAGCACGAACAAAAAAAAGTCAATATGTCCACCGATTGGATTCGATCCTACGATCCTAACCCTCGAGAGTTCTACCGATTGAGCTAGATCCCCCGACCCCCACTATCGAGTGATGGTGGGAAATAAAGCACAAGAAACTGTAACAAGTTATTGCGGTTCACAGACATCATGCTCTCTTGCTATCTCGGAACCCAGGGAAGCTGGGCGTTTCCTTTTTGCCAACTCTTCCCACAGTGGCCTCCTTATCAGTACGCCTTGTTAGCAGGGTGTGGGGGTACAAGGGTCAGGCGATCCCAAGCCTCATTTGCAGATTGCCAAATGTAATTCTCGGCGTTTACGATGCAGCAAATTAGATTCAGTAAGTTTGTCTTTCTCGTCTGCTCCGAATAGTAAATGATTTAGGAATGCCGGCCGCGGTGGCGTCGTGTTTAAACCATCGGACATGAGGCTGGTAGGTACAGGGTTCACAACCCGGTACCGGCTCCAACCCACAGCGAGTTTTAACGACTCAGATGGTAGGCGTAAGACCACAACACCCTCTTCTCTCTCACTAACCACTAACAATTAACAACCAACCCATTGTCCTGGACAGACAGCCCAGATAGCTGAGGTGTTTCCAGAACAGCGCGCTTCAACCTTAATTGGATATAAGCATGAAAAATAAGTTGAAACGAAAATGAAAATGAATGTTGTTTTTTGTGTGTGTTTTTTTTTTGGGGGGGGGGGGGGTTTAACGACGCACTCATCACATTTTGGGGGGGGGGCGGGACGTAGCCCAGTGGTAAAGCGTTCGCTTGATGCGCGGTCGGTCTGGGATCGATCCCCGTCGGTGGGCCCATTGGGCTATTTCTCGCTTCAGCCAGTGTACCACGACTGGTGTATCTAAGGCCGTGGTATGTATTATTCTGTCTGTGGGATGGTGCATATAAAATATCCCTTGCTGCTAATCGAAAAGAGTAGCCCATGAAGTGGCGACAGCGGGTTTCCTCTCTCAATATATGTGTAATCCTTAACCATATGTCCGACGCCATAAATAAAATGTGTTGAGTGCGTCGTTAAATAAAACATTTCCTTCCTTCATCACATTGTATTTTACGGTTATATGGCGTCGGACATATGGTTAAGGACCACAGAGATAATTGGAGACTATTTTCGAACAATAAACGGCAGAGATCTTTTATATACATTATTCCACAGACAGGATAGTACACACCACTACCTTTGTTACACCAGTTGTGGAGCACTGGCAGGAACAAGAAATAAATAGCCCAACTCGGGACAGTCCAAAAAGAGATTCTATGTGTTTAATGATGTGAAGTTCAAGTTTTGTTTTACGACACTGATAGAAAACATTGATAATTGGTGCTACTGGGAGTCAGACATTTGGTAATTCTGGCACATAGTCTTCAGAGAAGATAAACATCCTCATAGACAGAACAGAATGTAGCATATACCAGGGCCTTTGATATACCAGCCGTGGGGTTCTTGTAACTCTATTGACGTGCCTATATCCAATAAAATTTCTTATTCTAGCCAGTCCAATGGTAAAGCGCTCGCCTGGTGCGCGGTCGGTCTGGGATCGATCCCCGTCGGTGGACACATTGGACTATTTCTCGTTCCGACCTGTGCTCCACGTCTGGTATATCAAGGACCGTGATATGTGCTATCCTGTCTATGGGATGGTGCATATAAAAGATCCCTTGCTACTGATGGAAAAATATAGCGGGTTTCCTCTTTAAGACTATATGTGAAAACTACCAAATCTAACATCTGGGCGGGACGTAGCCCAGTGGCACAGCGCTCGCTCGATGCTTGGTTGGTGTGGGATCGATCCCCATCGGTGGGCCCGTTATGCTATTTCTTGCTCAAGCCAGTGCACCACGACTGGTATATCAAAGGCCGTGCACCACGACTGGTATATCAAAGACCCTGTCTGTGGGATGGTTCATATAAAAGACCCCTTACTGCTAATCAAACAAAGTAGCCCGTGAAGTTGCGACAGCGGGTTTCTTCTCTCAATATCCGTGTGGTCCTTAACCATATGTCTGACGCCATATAACCGTAAATAGAATGTGTTAAGTGCGTCATTAAATAAAACATTTCTTTCTTTCTTTCTTTGACATCCAATAGCCAATGATTAATAAATCGATGTGATCTAGTGGTGTCGTTAAACAAAACAAACTTTAAATATCCAGTCACGGTTCCGACACGTCCATCCTACACCCAATACGTCTCTGGCATGGCCAGTGGCTGGGTGTAAATGAAAACCCAAAGGGTCCGCCGAGGAGATCCGATCCTACGAACCTGAGCACCGGGAAGCGAACCCGGCCAGACCTTTAGGCTCTATTTGTACTTGTGTTCGTGCTTATAATCCATTTAAGGTTCAAGCACGCTGTCCTGGGCACACACCTCCACTAAATTGGCTGCCTGACCAGGATTGGGGGTTAGTGGTTAGTCGCTATTTGTTAGTTATTAGTGAGAAAGAAGTCGGTGTGGGTGGCCTTACACCTACCCAAATGAGTTACCAAACTCGCTCTGGGTTGGGGCCGATACCGGAAGACGAACCCAGTACCTGCCAGCCTTATGTCCGATGGGTCAACCACTACACCACCTAGGGGATTGACTTGACTTGATTTGACTTTACGTGCACGTTCAGAATAAGCTGTCGTAGCACACGTACGCCTGTCATGGGCGCAAGTGTTGGCTCTCGCCATCTCTTCCGTCCATGACAGCAGGCCTCAGATTACAGTTATCTTCCCATTTGGTTGTCCAAAATCCGGAAGTTTCACCGCGCAAGTAGTCTGCTGTTTGACTGTGATTATTTCATGGCAGACAGCTATGAAGTGGCAACTGTTTGACTGAAGTGACAGGGGATAGCATGTAGTTTGTAAACATGTGTAACTTGTTGACATTGAAGACTTGTTTGTGGTAATTCCGGCCCATGCAAAAGTAGTGCTTTTTGTGTAAAATGGGTGTACTCCGGCCTGGTTTAGAGGGTGTGTCTGTTTAAACCAATATGCTGGGAGAAAGAGCTGGACAACAGGGGTTGTCCTTTTCAGGGTATGTGTCCCCCATGCAGGCAAAGGTACATACAAAACTTCACGGGCCTGCTGATATTAATAAAAATGTTATAGCCACTAAGGCTATATAGAAACATATAGCGAAATTAATTGTGGTCTGAGGCCTGATATAGTTCACACATTACACCGGTTAAATGCTTGATTCTGATGAAAGTATTATAACCAGAGAGGTGAAATTACACAGACTGATTGTGCATACCACAAGGAATATGAAAACTAATTTATTTATTTTCTAAATATTTTATTAAATTAAAAAACATTTTTTTGAATTTATTAAAAATTAAAATTAAAATTTTCAACTTTTAAATTTCAGTATCCTCCAAAATAGCATAAGATGACCTCTGATGTTACTACAGGTTGTTGCAATATTTTTTAACAGTTTTGAGCTAATAATTTGGTAAAAAAGAGCAAAAGTTGGATTTTGTTAGTCAATATTGAGATTTAATTTTTTTTACATATTGAATTTAAATGAGTTTCTCAATTATTGCAATTGGACAGAAGATCTAAATATAATGAATATATCACTACTAAATGTAATTAAACACTTTAAATAAATAGTATACAGTTTTTAACAAGATTAAGTACTCTAATAATACATTTCACCTACATTTATGTAAATTACACACTTCAGTCATTTTTCAAAAATGGTCTTTTATCCTTAGAAAATCTAATAGGCTAATATTCTATGCTGTCTGAATGTATTTATTGTGTTCAGTAATCAGATGCTGGTATACTTGTCAAGTTTATTGCAGAAAATGTGCCAAAAAGGTTAACATTTGGCTTGTAATACATATGGCAGAATAATCCATAATGCATATTCAGTGGTCATTACTACAAACATCCTTCCAATCAAGAAATACTACACTGAGGTATCCCAGACACTGGCACATGACTACACTTGTTAACAGTTATCACTGGAAACTGAAAAATATGGTGCAAGTACCTCTTGGTAGGATTTATATCAGCATTTTGTGACAAAATCTTCATTTTCAAAGTTGTCGTCAACAAAAAAAAATATTATGGTGTATACCTAAGTAATATCTGTAGGGCATATTCATATTAATATGCATTTATATGGACTGTTTTGCCTTTTACAAAGTGGCTACATGTCTAATACAGTAAATGAAGTAGATTAAGTAAATACAGCAGGTCAAAATTGAATATGAGGCCTATCATGTCTAATTTTCCCTGAAATTAGTGTGTAAACATTTGTTGCAAATGGCCCCAATTTGTGACTTTCACCATCCCTCTGACACATTTCTAATAATGTATCATGAATTCAGTCACCATATCTTTACTAAGCCTCCACTTATCATATCTAAAATGCAAAATTTACAGTTTTAGATTTTTTTTGTTTCTCAAAAATTTAAATTTAAGTTTAATATTTAATTAAAAATGAAGTAAAATCTAATGATTGATTTTTTTTTTCCTATAAATATTTCAAAATCTTTCCAAGACAACACTGTGCAGATAGAACATATGTAGAAGAAAAAATAGCTGCTCATTGTATGAAGAAATTCCAAAATTTGATAAAGTTATTACATTTTGAAGTTGGTGTCCCTCAAGTTTCCATTGCTAAAATTGGCCATGGCAAGGCACTGTGGTAGGTGTTTTAACACAGCCTCTGTATACTCTCAGTTTAAAGGTGACATACCGATACTTACCGAGCATTGCTTTAATATGTATATCATTGGAATGCATTAGTGTGGGCCAGTTTTTAGGGGAAAAAATGGACTGATAGGCCTCAGATTACAGTTATCTTCCCATTTGGTTGTCCAAAATCCGGAAGTTTCACCGCGCAAGTAGTCTGCTGTTTGACTGTGATTATTTCATGGCAGACAGCTATGAAGTGGCAACTGTTTGACTGAAGTGACAGGGGATAGCATGTAGTTTGTAAACATGTGTAACTTGTTGACATTGAAGACTTGTTTGTGGTAATTCCGGCCCATGCAAAAGTAGTGCTTTTTGTGTAAAATGGGTGTACTCCGGCCTGGTTTAGAGGGTGTGTCTGTTTAAACCAATATGCTGGGAGAAAGAGCTGGACAACAGGGGTTGTCCTTTTCAGGGTATGTGTCCCCCATGCAGGCAAAGGTACATACAAAACTTCACGGGCCTGCTGATATTAATAAAAATGTTATAGCCACTAAGGCTATATAGAAACATATAGCGAAATTAATTGTGGTCTGAGGCCAGCAATGGGAATGGGAATTATTTTTACGTGCCCATGTCCAATGAATGTCCAACTTATTTTTAGTGCTTATATCCAATTAAAGGGACATTCCCGAGTTTGCTGCAACGTTTAAGGTGTTATCGACTAACATAGCCTTTTTAACGATTGGAATTACAGATCAAATATTTTTTTTTTTGCATAAAATATTAGTGGCTGTATATTAAACGTGTTACTGATCTTTCTAATACTTTTACTAGGTTAAATTTCATTTTATTTCCTAAAACAGAACCCAGTTTGGGCTCCTTACAAATATTAAGACTACCAGAAACACATTGAATATACAGACACTGATATTCTAAACAAGAAAACATATTTAACATGTAAGTTTAATCGTAGAAACATTTTATTAGTCGGAAACATCTTATAATGTAACAAACTCGGAAATGTACCTTTAAGGTTCAAGCATGCTGTCCTGGGCACATAACTCAGTTATCTGGGCTGTCCTTCTAGGGTTGCGCTCAGCCAGACCGAGCGGAAAAAACGTCCGGCAGACTGGTTTGTACGCTTCACGGTAAACGAAATGGCCATGTCGGGAACCAATCGAATAGTTGGCGAACGTTAGCGAAACGTTTGCTGGCTGAACTTGGGTTAGTTGTTAGTGGTTAGTGGTTAGTGAGAGAGAAGAGGGTGTTGTTGTCGTTGAAACTCACTCTGGCTGCGAACTAATTGCCTACCGGTAGCACTAAACCAAATAACTTCCAGCTGGGTCATAGTTCGAGGTATACCGAACATTTGATAGAGAAGATAACACCACATTGGTGATTGGTGTGTTGGTTGGTTGGTTGGGCTAAAAAAAAAATGTATGCAATTTTATTTCATCTAGTACCACTGTGTTAAGTAGCCTTGTGCTTAAAACATGTATGGGGTACCTGCAAAAAAAGTACTAAAATGTTGTGCGAAACTAGGGGTGTTGTGAAAACATCTAGTTATACCGAAAATGAGCCATGAAAGGTACCATTTTCTTCAGTTAATATTTTGAGGTAGGGGTCATAGTTTGTTGATATATTGCATATACTGTATTTTAAACACAAACGTTAACATGGTATAGTACTACCTACCAGCCTTAATAATGTCTGGTGGCCTAAAGGTTGCATAGTACCAAATAAGAGAGTTCCGTGTCAAAGTTCGACATGCATCAAATATTTACGGAGTAAAAGCAGCTGTGGGTGTGATTGATAGTAATATGTGACATTGATTATTTGTGCAAATACTATTATCCATTGACAATAAATAAATACACTTTTATTTGTCATATAGTTGTTATGCAGTATATACCAGAGGTTGAAACTAATGCGGGGTACCCCCCAAAATGGAAGTGCAATTTTCAGCAAAAATGACGGTTGCTATTAAAAACATTAATTAAATCTCTTAAATGATACGTGACCCCCGATTTTCTTGTAGGTAGATTAGATGTGAGGTACCACACTTACTATTGCTGTACTTACTGGGTGTGTTGAAACGCTGCTTATATCAGTTTTATTAGTAAACGTTAACATTATCGGCAATAGGAATTGATTTGGTCTATTAGAACCTATAACGCGACACCACCGAGGCCGGTAATTTTACACGGTGAAGCACGGTCCGGTATTTACGAGATCTTATTTCTGACTCACTGGATGGTGATCCAACTGACCCGTCTGCGTCCCGAGCTGCGTGACCAGACCGTTTTGTTTGCCTCCACCGCGCTGGAGAGTTCTTCTCGCCAGACATGAACGTCTTTATTAATGGCTGGAATTAATCACAATTGTTGCGCCGCCCGTTACCAGACAGGATAGTTAGGGGAGAGAGTTTGAATATCCAATCAGATGTACTGGTTGTCTTGTTTGACGAGAGAGAGACCAGTTCCCCGCCGTAGTTCGCCGGCTCGCGTGAAAAGAAAAACCTCTGACAGGCGCGTTGCGTGAGACGCTGGCAGACGAAACGGTTCGCTGCTAAAAAGGGGGGAAAACGCAAATAAAAACGAGATAAGTGAGCAAAAGTCGCTGACGTATTTGCACACAAAAAAACAAACCTATTACATCTCTATTTCTCTGCGTTTTATTTCCTATTTTTTTCTATATCTGTTAGCGAACATAGTAATTAATATTTATAAATATATATGTTTCTTAAAGCTACAATGTCGAATGTACTTAAAAGCGCACAGGACATTGCACTTTTACAATTTAAGAAGGGTAGGCCTATGTTTTTAGTGTTTACGCAGAATCTACGCGCTATTCTTTGTTTCATTATTGGCTATTATTTGCGATCTACGGTAGTAAATTGCTATTCTTATGGTATGTGTACGGCGTGCGTGTGTGTGTGCGTACCTATGTGCCAGCTAGTCCGGAGAGACGTAGTAAGTGTGGTTAAGAAAAGTATTAAGTTAACGTGCCCCGTGCACTATGTGCCAGCATGCATAGCTAGGTGAGTACATACTTGCATATTGCATGTGTGTACTGTACACGTATATGTATGCGTGTGTATGCGCGCGCGCGCACGTGTGTGTGTGTGTGTATATGTCTTTCTGTATGTAGCGTTAAACTGTCGGATGTTTTTTTAACTAGGTAATAACAAGAGGTAATCATTAAGTTTTATTATTCCCTGGATAGCATCCTTGAACCGTAATTGGATATAAGCACGGAAATAAACCACCACTAACACCACTGTCATCATCAAACTCATCATTTAATTATCATCAACCCATCGACATCGTTCTCACTACGAAATCTCTACTACAAATGGAATCCTTCTGTGTTGCATTAGGAGAAATAAAGGCAGGCATTCGCTTGTTAATGCCAGTAAGTAGTACTTTATTGTTTCACGTCCCAGGTGAACCCAGCGCGCCGGCAAACACGGAAGCAATGGAACACAGGTAACAGGAAGTGATTAGAGAGGGTTAACATGTTACCAGCGCTGTGGTTAGATTGTCAGTCGCGCGCGTGCGTACGTGCGTGTGTGTGTGGAGAACTGTCCTTGGTGTTTTTTTGATTAAGCCGTAAGATTGGTAGGCAAAGGATAGAGAGAGAGAGAGAGAGAGAGAGAGAGAGAGAGAGAGAGAGAGAGAGAGAGAGAGAGAGAGAGAGAGAGAGAGGGAGAGAGACAGAGACAGCGAGAGACAGACAGACAGAGATGAGAGAGACATAGAGAGACAGAGATATGTATAGAGAAACAGAGTGGAAAAGAGAGAGAGAGAGAGAGAGAGAGAGAGAGAGAGAGAGAGAGAGAGAGAGAGAGAGAGAGAGAGAGAGAGAGAGAGAGAGAGAGAGAGAGCCCCCCCCCCCCAAAAGAGAGCTATAAAGAGAAAACTGTTCACTGGTTAAGAACGTGCACGCAACTTTCATCATAAACTCAAACCTGCCAGCCAGCGAACGTTTTGCTAACGTTCGCTAAATATTTTATTCGTTCGTGACTTGGCTATTTCGTTTAACTTGAAACGCATAAACCAGACTAGCAAACTATTCTTTGTCTCGGTGTTAAAAACCAAGAACAAACGTTACCTATAGTGTGCCTTTAAGAAATACATAGGGAGTGCTAACGTTAAAAGTCCAATAACGTTACCGGTATTGTGCCTTTAAGAGATGCGTAGGAAGTGCCAACGTTAAAAGTCCAATAACGTTACCGCTGTATTGTGATTTAAAGAGATACGTAGGAAGCGCCAACGTTAAAAATCCAATAACGTTATCGCGGTATTGTGCCTTTAAAAGGTACGTAGGAAGCGCCAACGTTAAAAGTCCAATAACGTTACGAACTTGGCCACTCAGCCTCAAGTGTGTTGTTACGCCATAAGTATCCTCTTTACCATTCGTTAACAGTGGTCGACCAGACCAAACCAATGGCAGAGACATTGATGAACATCCCTCCTGAAGAGGTCTCTAATTGTTTTCCATCCCCGCCAGTAATAAAAGTGCCAAATTACGGAACCATTCTCGGTGTGGGAGATTCCTGGCAGACGTTCACTATTACTCGGCGTTGTTTTTATCGTCTGGGCAATCACCGGACGTCGCTGACCACGCCGGGCGAAAATGCAATATGTGCATTTGCATAATGCCGGGGCGAGTTTATTGCCCTGGTCATTTTGAAATTAAGACGCTGGTCACGGCATGCTGATTGGTGTGCTCCCTAGACTTGCCACGGTCCTTTTGTGCAGATCTGCAACGTGGTCGGTGTTCAGTTCACTGCCGGGATTTTATATTGGTGGAAGAGGGAAACTCACTTTTTTTTCTTTCTTTTTTTCTTAGGTGGAGAGGGGGGGGGGGGGGGGGGGGGGGGGGGGGGGGCAACACACATGTATGTATGTATGATTTTATCAAATTATAACTATTAAAAAAAAAAAGTACCGCCTTACTTCGCTGCTACCGGTGGCGTCCTAGTTAGGCCATCGGTCTACAGGCTGGTAGGAACTGAGTTCGGATCCCAGTCGAGGCATGGGATTTTTAATCCAGATACCGACTCCAAACCCTGAGTGAGTGCTCCACAAGGCTCAATGCGTAGGTGTAAACCGACCAATGGTCCATAACTGGTTCAACAAAGGCCATGGTGTGTGCTTTCCTGCCTGTGAGAAGCGCAAATAAAGATCCCTTGCTACGTGTCGTAAAAAGAGTAGCCTGTGTGGCGACAGCGGGTTTCCTCTAAAAAAAACAGTGTCAGAATGACCATATGTTTGACGTCCAATAGCCGATGATAAGATGAAAAATCAATGTGCTCAAGTGGCGTCGTTAAATAAAACAAACTTTACTTTATTTTGCTGCTATACAAGTAGCAGCATACCACACGCACAGTTGTTATCAGCTGGTCTACTTCTCGTTTCAGCCAGTGCTCCACAACTGGTGTAAGAGAGGACGTGATATATACTATCCTGTCAATGGGATGGTGCCTATAAAAGATCCCTTGCTGCTAATTGAAAAGAGTAGCCCATGCAGTGGCAACAGCGGGTTTCATCTCTCAATATCTGTGTGGTTCTTAACCATGTGTCCGACGGCCATATAACCGTAAATAAAATGTTTTGAGTTCGTCGTTAAATAAAACGTTTCCTTCCTTCCTTCCTTCCTTCCTTCCTTCCTTCCTTCCTTCCATCAGGTACTAAAATAATAAGAACTTCAAAACAATGGGTTATTTAGATACTACAGACGACAACTTACTTTTAATTATCAAAGAAAGATTATAAAAGGCATTTCAAAATTGTATTATTTTTCTAATGAGGAACTATTTCCTAAACCGGACTACACTAAGCTGTTACAACAAATAACGGCCCGACAAATGGTCGTGAGTGTTTGGCATAGACGTACGGGCTCTCATTCGTGTAAAGGGATAGTCTGGTTTTTGCCCGAATTAAACGAAAATGCCCGAATGTGGGCCCATATTTTCGAAGCTCTCTTAGTGCTACAAAATAGTAAAACCATCGTAGGGTATGACATCACTACAGCACACGCCATAGTGACGTCATAGCTTACGATAATTTTACGATTTCGTAGGCTAAGATTGCTTCGAAAATATGGGCCCTGGATAACAACATTTATTCTTAGCATTACTACCAAACAGCTATATAAGGTTGTAAAGGAATCACTGGAATCTTTTTTAGGGTAGAATGATGGAAATACAGATTAAAATGTTTTAGGTTATCACATTTTGCCCGAATATCTCTATAATATTTGCCCGAATTTAAGGTTTTGTCTCCAGCAGTAAGGTTTGTCTCATAGAACCAATGTGAATTACAGTTCATAGCAACAGTGGATACCCCACTCAAGATGCAAGCTTTGGTCATCTTAGCATCTATTCACCTGATGCGCTGTCGGTCTAGGATCTATCCCCGTCGATGGACTATTACTGTTTCCAGCCGTTGCATCACGACTAGTACATCAAAGATGTCGTCCAAGATGGCTTCATTTTGACTTCTTCGACTGTAACTTCCACTATATTAATCCCAAGATGATAATATGTTTTGGGGTTCAAGCAATCCATGCTTTAGCCATTTACTACATTGGTTTGGAATTACAACATGGGAAATTCAAGATGGCTGCCAATATGGCAGAATACTGTATTTTAAACACTAGCACTATTTCTAACACTAACTATGCCAGAATTACCAAATGTTTGACATCCAATAGCCGATGATTCATTAATCATTGTGCTCTAGTGGTGTTGTTAAACAAAACAAACTTTTATTTCTAACACATGGGTTAAAAGAAGAAGAAGAAGTTTGTTTTATTTAACGACACCACTGGAACACATTGATTAATGAATCATCGGCTACTGGATGTCAAACACTTGGTCATTCTGGTACGTAGTCATCAGAGGAAACCCGCTACATTTTTCCAAATGTAGCAAAGGATCTTTTATATGCACTATCCAACAGACAGGACAGCATATACCACGGCCTTTGATATACCCGTCGTGGTGCACTGGCTGGAAGGAACGAGAAATAGCCCAATGAGCCTACCGACGGGTATCGATCCCAAACCGACCGCGCATCAAGCGAGCGCCTAACCACTGGGCTACGTCCCGCCCCTCGTGGTTTAGAATGCTAATATATCTTGAGAGGATAATGGATGCTGTATCCGAGTAGAGTTCAAGAACGGAACCCTGCTTTTTGTACAGTCTGTCTTAAATGGGGAGATTAATGGGTCTGTGTGTGAGAGACATAAGATTAAGTTCAAGTTCAAGTTCTTCTCAGCTTATTCTTATTAACGATTGTTTGTTTTTAATCTCAATTTTAAATTTATTTTCCTGCGAAACTTCTCTTCTACATACATCGCAGTGCGAAATACTGATCAGTGGTACTGTGTATATAAATATTGCAATATTTAAGATAATATATTTTGTGATTAATGATGTTGTGATTAGATTAAACAGGTGAAATATGCCTTTTAAAATTAAATAAAATTGCATTTTAAATGATAAAATATCGCAATTATACTCTTTGGTATGTGATTGTCTAAAACACAAGTTATATTCATAATATTTTATAAAAAAAATTTAAGGTTATTCAAAGCTATTAATCTATAGCAAAAAAACAAAACAAAACAAAACAAAAAACAAAACAAAACAAAATCACTGGTTACGATTGGTGACTTAAAGATGGAGGCATTCTCAGAAGTATTATTTTTTATTATTATTATTTAAAAAATTATATGTTAGCCACGAGTGGGGATGGGGCACATTCTATGGTGGGGGGAGGGGAGGACTAGTACAAGCCATATTTCATTAAGGGTTAATTGTTACTGGTTAGTGAGAGAGAAGAAGGTGTAGTGGTTTTACACCTACCTATTAAGTCGTCGTTAAAACTCGCTCTGGGTGGGAATCGGTACCGGGCTGCGAACCCAGTACCTACCAGTCTTATGTTCGATGGCTTAACCACGACACTACCGATGTCAGTACAAGACATATTTCTACCTTTATTTATGTAGACCCCCCACCCCACCCCGGTTCTTACGGGTCTGTGTGACATCGCCAACTACATTCATATTTGTGACCAATCACATTCCGTAACAGTAACGGTGTGATTGCGACTCTCTGTTTTGTTTAACGACACCACTGGAGCACATTGATTAATTAATCATCGGCTATTGGATGTCAAACATTTGGTAATTCTGACTCGTAGTCATCAGAGGAAACTCGTTATATTTTTTCTAATGCAGCAAGGGATCTTTTATATGCACTTTTCCACAGACAGGAAAGCACATACCACGGCCTTTGTCCAGTTGTGCTGCACTGGTTGGAACGAGAGAAAAAACCGATTAGATGAATGGGTCCACCGAGGTGGCTGTGCGGTTGCGAAACCTTTTTAGTATCAGTCTGCGTATGTAGACGTCAAAATGTAATTTAGCGTCAAAATATTCAAAAGCAATATTTGACCCCGCTTTGACGAGTGGAATCCTCCCCCCCCCCCCCACTAAAAAAAGTAGTTTTCGGACACACCCGTTCCTGTATAAACATGGTAGAACGGTGACGTAGTGACAAAGCATAGTCCTTAAGTTTGGTTAAAAAAGTTAAAGTTTGCTTTGTTTAACGATACCACTAGAGCACAGTGATTTATTAATCATAGGCTAACATATGTCAAACATTTGGTAATTTTGACATACAGTCTTATATGCACCATCCCACAGACAGAATAGCACATACCACGACCTTTGATATACAAGTCCTGGTGCACGTGCTGGAACGAAAAATAGCCCAATGTGCCCACCGGCGGGGATCGATCCCAAACCGACCGCGCATCGAGCGAGCGCTTTACCACTCGGTGACACTAACCCCTCGTGGGTTAGAATGCGAATATATTTCGAGAGGATAATTGATGTAGAGTTCAAGAACGGAACCCCGGTTTTTGTACAGTCTGGGGAGATTAATGGATCGGAGTGTGAGAGACATAAGATTAAGTAGATACTGGTTTTACACCCTAGTATTTCATCCCACCCAGAGATGTATCGGGTTAGTGGGGGAAGCGTAAGACCATGTCACCGACTTCTCTCTCACTAACCACTGACAACTAACCATTACAGGCCCATACGAACCGTACGTGTTAGTGTTTGTGGTGATGGGGTGTGAGGAGTGGGGAACACAGACCCCCCCCCCCCCATTTGAAGACAATGATGTACGTTTGTTGGCCTACTGTATAAATAAAGACTAGCACTAGACAGAGGCGGATCGAGGGGGAGGGGGCAGGGGCCCAGGGGCCCAGGGGCCCGGTCCCCCCTGAATTTTGCGGCAGTTATAATTCTATTATATATTAATTTTAATTTTTTTACGATCCCCTCCAAACCTCCCCCAAAGTTCCATTGGCATTCCGCCTCATGTTATTAGCCCACCCCCCTAAATGGATTTTCTGGATCTGCCACTGCTAGACCCCAAGATATCGTTCATACGAGCCAACCTTAACAACTGTCCTGGAGAGACAGTCCAGATATTTTAAATGCTTGCTCAAAATAGCGTACTTGAACCGTAATTGGATATAAGTACACACACACATACACACACACACACGCACACGTATACAGATGAAATGAAAGTTAAAGTTTGATTAACGACATCACTAGAGCACATTGCCCCGACTACAAATTCATTTTAGCAGCAAGGGTTTGTGGGCACCTTCTCGCAGACAAGACTATTTTTGTGCTTAAATTTAATTAAGGTTCAAACACGCTGTCCTGGCACACACACACACACACTTCAAAACTGTCTGAGCAGGACAAGTGGGTTAAAGGAACATTCCTGAGTTTGCTGCAATTTGTAAGGTGCTATCGACTAACAGAGACTTTTTATCGATTGTAATTACATATCAAATATAGTTTTCTGCATAAAATATTAGTGGCTGTACATATGTATATTAAACGTGTTTCTGATCATTCTAATATTTGTATTAGGTTAAATTTCATTTTATTTCCTGAAATATATTTTTTCGTGAAAACAAAATCCAGTTTGAGCTTCTTACAAATGTTAAGACGACCAGAAACACATTGAATATACATATACTAATATTCTAAACACGAAACTATATTTAATATGTAAGTTTAATCGTAAAAATATTTTATTAGTCGGAAACATCTTACAATGCAGCAAACTCAGAATGTCCCTTTAATGGTCAGTGAGAGAGACGTCGGTGTAGTGGCAGCCTTACACCTACTCATTTGAGTCATTAAAACTTGTTCCTTGGTGGGAGCCGGTACCGGGTTCCGAACCCAGTACCTACCAGCCTTAAGTCCTATTGCTTAACCACTACGCCACCGAGACCGGTGAAGCATTTTTAGAGTTGACTGCAATAAGTCTAACACGAAATCGTCAAGAATCATGCATAACCACTCATTGGTACTTCTGTGGTAATTTAGTCCTGATTGGTGTGTGATGATATCGCTAGTGCCATCTTGAAGCGAGGTCTTAGATCGATTAGCCTCTTCACCGCAACAATCAGTCTTGATAACGTTTGCTACTTACATCGCTGGTTTTGAAATATTTTATCGGTTGCTCCAACCCGTCTGGGTTGCTACTCCTGCTGGAAATAAGTTATGCGGTGTCTTCTGTGGGGTACGAGATTGCAGGTCAAGTCTATTTCGGGTTGAGGGGGTCCATATCGCTTAAAATTAATGATAAATACAGGTGAAATTCTAAAAGCATTTTATTACGCTTTAATTTATTTTCGGGCTCATGTCTAGTTAAAGTTTAAGTACGCTCTTCTCCAGATACTCGTCACCTGTTATGGTACTGGACTCTCGGGGGGGGGGGGGGCGAGAGAGAGAGAGAGAGAGAGAGAGAGAGAGAGAGAGAGAGAGAGAGAGAGAGAGAGAGAGAGAGAGAGAGCCGACAGACAGACAGACAGACAGACAGAAAAACAGACGCAGAGAAAGAGAGTGTCAAAGACATAGAGAGACACACACACACACAGAGAGAGAGAGAGAGAGAGAGAGAGAGAGAGAGAGAGAGAGAGAGAGAGAGAGAGAGAGAGAGAGAGAGAGAGAGAGACCCCAGAGAAACAGAGGGATAGAGAGGGAGGGACACACACACAGAGAGAGAGAGAGAGAGAGAGAGAGAGAGAGAGAGAGAGAGAGAGAGAGAGAGAGAGAGAAAGAAAAATGTTTTATTTAACGACGCACTCAACACATTTTATTTACGGTTATATGGCGTCAGACATATGGTTAAGGACCACACAGATTTTGAGAGTAAAACCCGCTGTCGCCACTTCATGGGCTACTCTTTCCGATTAGCAGCTAGGGATCTTTTATTTGCTCTTCTCATAGGCAGGATAGCACACACCATGGCCTTTGGTGAACCATTTATGGATCACTGGTCGGTGCAAGTGGTTTACACCTACCCATTGAGCCTTGCGGAGCACTCACTCAGGGTTTGGAGTCGGTATCTGGATTAAAAATCCCATGCCTCGACTGGGATCCGAACTCAGTACCTACCAGCCTGTTGACCGATGGCCTAACCACGACGCCACCGAGGCCGGTCGACACACACAGAGAGAGAGAGAGAGAGAGAGAGAGAGAGAGAGAGAGAGAGAGAGAGAGAGAGAGACAGACAGACAGACAGACAGACAGACAGACAGACAGAGAGAGAGAGACGGACAGAGAGACAGACAGAGAGAGGGGTTGGGGTGATGAAGAAATCTTTTATTTAACTACGCATTCTACACATTTAATTACGGCTATATGGTGTCAGACATTTGATTAACGATCACACAGATAAGTAGAGAGGAAACGTGCTGCCACCACGCAATGGGCCACTCTTTTCGGTCTTTTATATACATCATCCCACATACAGGATACTAGTTTTTCACAACACGGTCATTTTACGCCACTTGTGGAGCACTGACTAGAACGAGAAATTATTCAGTGGGTTCACTGACGGAGATCGATCGCAGACGGACTGCGCATTTGGCGAACACTTTACCACTAGGCTACGTTCCGTCACGAGAGAGAGAGAGAGAGAGAGAGAGAGAGAGAGAGAGAGAGAGAGAGAGAGAGAGAGAGAGAGAGAGAGAGAGAGAGAGAGAGAGAGAAAGAGAGAGAGAGAATGGGTTGGTACCACTAGGCTACGTTCCGTCACGAGAGAAAGAGAGAGAGAGAGAGAGAGAGAGAGAGAGAGAGAGAGAGAGAGAGAGAGAGAAGAGAGAGAGAGAGAGAGAGAGAGAGAGAGAGCGGGAATGAGAGAGAGCGGGAATGAGAGAATGGGTTGGTACCACTAGGCTACGTTCCGTCACGAGAGAGAGAGAGAGAGAGAGAGAGAGAGAGAGAGAGAGAGAGAGAGAGAGAGAGAGAGAGAGAGAGAATGAGTTGGTGTCGTGTCGTTGCACATCTCCAAATGAACTGTACTTGTACCTCAGAGTTGTACGTGTAGCCGTAATTATCTGCTCACAAACTCAGTACCCACTAGACTTATATGCAGTTATAAATGGCCTTAACCATCACGTCATTGAGTTCGATTCTTTCCTTTTGTGGGGAGAAAAGTATTATAGCCTAGTATCAAAAGCGTTCCAAGGGAAATAACCTGATCGTTGTCAATCACCCTTGCTGAAGCTCGTACTGTCCCAACTTTCCAAGATGCCCCAGTTGTGACATCTTGGGCAATTGTGACATTTTGGGCTTCAACACACCCGTCAATGGAGATGTGTGAAATTAATCCTGGAACGTTAGCCTCTGAAACGTATTAGTATTTCATCAGGTAGGGTGTATATTTTTAGTACGAACGAATTTGTTGGAGGTAAAATCCGATTTGGGATACCATAAACTTTAATATTAGAACGACAACAAACATCTTGTATATTATACAGACACTTAAAAAAAACGTAGTTTCTTTTGTTTAACGACACCACTAGAGCACATTGATTTTTTTATCTTATCATCGGCTATTGTACGTCAAACATATGGTCATTCTGACACTGTTTTTTTTAGAGGAAACCCGCTGTCACCATATAGGCTACTCTTTTTACGACAGGCAGCAAGCGATCTTTTATTTGCGCTTCCCACAGGCAGGATAGCACAAACCATGGCCTTTGTTGAACCAGTTATGGATCACTGGTCGGTGCAAGTGGTTTACACCTACCCATTGAGCCTTGCGGAGCACTCACTCAGGGTTTGGAGTCGGTATCTGGATTAAAAATCCCATGCCTCGACTGGGATCCGAACTCAGTACCTACCAGTCTGTAGACCGATGGCCTAACCACGACGCCACCGAGGCCGGTAGAATTATTTAAAGGCACTGTCCTGGATTTTAAGTAGTTGTAACAAAGTGTACCACTCACAGAGCCTTTTTTTTATTACTAATATTACATATTAAAGATCATTTCTTGTTTAAGTGTACCGGCCTCGGTGGCGTCGTGGCAGGCCATCGGTCTACAGGCTGGTAGGTACTGGGTTCGGATCCCAGTCGAGGCATGGGATTTTTAATCCAGATACCGACTCCAAACCCTGAGTGAGTGCTCCGCAAGGCTCAATGGGTAGGTGTAAACCACTTGCACCGACCAGTGATCCATAACTGGTTCAACAAAGGCCATGGTTTGTGCTGTCCTCCCTGTGGGAAGTGCAAATAAAAGATCCCTTGCTGCTAATCGGAAAGAGTAGCCCATGTAGTGGCGACAGCGGGTTTCCTCTCAAAATCTGTGTGGTCCGTAACCATATGTCTGACGCCATATAACCGTAAATAAAATGTGTTGAGTGCGTCGTTAAATAAAACATTTCTTTCGTTTTTAAATAATTCTTGTCTTGCAACGTGTTGAATTCTGTCTGTTATGAATAGCAGACAAGACTTGTTTTGCCATGCAGGTCAAACCGAAAAAAACCCGCGGCTACCTCAGATATAGTTGCAGATAGATATATTTAGGCGCTCGCATATCTATCTATCATCCGTCTGTTTTCGTAACATTCACCGCACTGGGGCCACCTATTGTTTATATTCCAATCTCTTTATACAGAAAGGAAAATAATACCGTGTAAGTTTTTTTTTTTTCTTTTTTTTCTTTTACACCTGAAAGAAAGTGGTACCTTCAGTGCACATATAAGCTGGCTTGAGGAAACATAAATGTTTGGCCTTGTGTGAGCAAGAAGAACAGAAGCAGTTGTGAATCACGGGGTATCGCATATAAGCGGTCGTGTTTTCGGAACGAGGAAACAACACATCAAAGTAATATTTCAGACATTACGGGAAACTCTTTATTTATACACCGGCAAAGTTTGTGTTGAATCCCGCAATTACCAAAAGTCGGTCTGACCCTCGATGCTGCCAAAAACAAAAGGAGAAATAAAAGAGTATATGTATTTGTGTTATTTTGATGTGCAACAGGTTGCCCTATACCACCTGTGCTAAGTGACGCTGTAGAGCGTGCCCATCTATACATACAGCTTACCTAATACGAGTGAATACAGGTGGCGGTATAAGGAGTTGCACATCTTATATTATGTTTAAAGACACATTTGATTCAATTGGCCAAAATGGTGGATCATGGCGCACCATTCCTTTTTAACCGGCCTCGGTGGCGTAGTGGTTAGGCCATCGCTCTACAGGCTGGTAGGTACTGGGTTCGGATCCCAGTCGAGGCATGGGATTTTTAATCTAGATACCGACTCCAAACCCTGAGTGAGTGCTCCGCAAGGCTCAATGGGTAGGTGTAAACCACTTACACCGACCAGTGATCCATAACTGGTTCAACAAAGGCCATGGTTTGTACTATCCTGCCTGTGGGAAGCGCAAATAAAAGATCCTTGCTGCCTGTCGTAAAAGAGTAGCCTATGTGGCGACAGCGGGTTTCCTCTAAAAAAATGTGTGTGGTCCTTAACCATATGTCTGACGCCATATAACCGT
The DNA here is from genome assembly GCF_016097555.1 of Gigantopelta aegis. Lineage (NCBI taxonomy): Eukaryota > Metazoa > Mollusca > Gastropoda > Neomphalida > Peltospiridae > Gigantopelta > Gigantopelta aegis. Next base: position 27,263,707 of record NC_054706.1, read on the forward strand.
AAATAAAATGTGTTGAGTGCGTCGTTAAATAAAACACTTCTTTCTTTCCATTCCTTTTTTTTTCTTTCAAATTTTTGTATTCGTTCTTTCCCTACAAATAATTAGTTTAAGCACAACTTAGGACACAACAACCCCACCTGTATTTTGATTATGAGTTTAAGGAGATTATAGGTGACCACGTCGAGTGCTTTGTCACAAGCAAGGGTACAATTTCACAAAACATTGTAAGCCTAGTTTTGCACGTAAATATAAATCTACGACTAAACCACAATTCGTATTATTATTATTATTATTATTATTATTATAGTTCAACAAATATAATTTTTGAAAAACACATATTTCATGGCCCAAATATGTTACCATACAAAACAGCAAATAGACTGCAACCAATGAGATACGGATGAAGATATTTTAGGTCGAATGGCTTCTTGTAAGGTTACAGACAGTAGAAGCAAGACCGTCCCAATCACCCTCTCGTTCAAACTTCACCCCAGCAGTCCTAACATCGTCTTTTATCATTAAGCAAAATAACAAGCATGTCAAAACATACATGCCTTTCGTGGCAGCTTTAAGGTTACACACCACCATTAATTACTTCATGCAGCTTCATGCAATTTCTATGTCAGTATATATTCTGTGAAAAATACAATACTATCGAGAGGGTCATATGAGTACTAATTTTAGGGAGTGCTCTCAATTGACAAATGCCGTGTACAAAATCAGCATAGGTCAGGTCAGGTCAGGTCATAGGGCTTTACGTGCACATTCAAGCGCACACCTCAACATAGGTCGACGACGAAATTTTTATAGTTAACAGCCCTCTTGCCTGATCACCGCATCGTGTTGCTGTTATACAAGTGGCATTATACCACTTGCACAGTTGTTATCAGTTAGTACTACATACAACAAGTAGCTTCAGACAAATGGGTTACTTAAATACTACAGATGTCAACCTATGTGTAATCATCAAAGAAAGATTTCAAACAGCATATTAGCATTTTTTATTTTTTTATTTTTATGAGGAACTATTTTCTTAACCGGACTATGTTAAGCTGCTGTAACAAGTAACGACACGACATATGGTGGTGTGTTGCTTTAACAATCACTATGTTAGCTAACACACAGTTGTGAAGGCTGCATAGTACCAAAGAAGAGAGTTCCATGTCAAAGTTCGATGTGCACCGTCAAATATTTACGTAGTAAAAGCAGCTGTGGGTACAAGGCTATGGTGTTTATATGGTGTTGGTAGTAATATGTGACATTGATTATTTGTACAAATACTATTATCCATTGACAATAAATAAATACACTTTTATTTGTTATACAGTTGTTATGTAGTATATACCAGAGGTTGAAACTAATGCGGGGTACCCCCCCAAAAATGGAACTGCAATTTTCAGCAAAAATGACGGTTGCTATTAAAAAAATTAATTAAATCTCTTAAACGGTATGTGACCCCTCCCCCCATTTTCTTGCAGGTGTGAGGCGCCACACTTTTTATTGCTGTACTTCCTGGGTATGTTGATACGCTGCTTATATCAGTTTTATTAGTAAACGTTAACATTATCGGCAAAAGGAATTGATTTGGTCTATTAGAACCTGAAAGTGATTTCTACGCCAAGAGAACGCTGCTGTGTTATAATTTGCGTGTTCTCTATTTTTATAATGGATCGGTTTTAAATTTCAATTTTATTTACTTAAAATGATGCTTGGCATGGAATCAAGCCGTGACTGAGGGGGTGAGGAGGTTTATTTTTATCACGTTTTTGTGGCTGCCAAATCATTATTTTATGAGAAAAGAAATACACCTTCATTTATTGGATATGAAAATAAAACCTGAAAGACGATCATCGCCTTTGCATGCATTCTGTCTAGCGCAGCCATTCCCGGTGATTAACGACATAGAGTAGGCACAGCGAAATTGATGGGCGAAATTCCAGAGTGTTTGGGGGCGTGTGTGGGGGGTTGTGTTCGTCGTGGGGGAGTGGTGGTCGGGAGATGCCAAGCATGGCCCTCGGAAGATTTTGAAAACTAGATGTTCTGTATTGTACAAGTAAAATTTATCCTGATAAACGCTGGTAAATGTAACACTTTTCAAATGCATTTTTTTTTAATGATGTTTTTTTTTTTTTTTATTCTAATCTATCCTGTCTGTGGGATAGTGCATATAAAAGATGCCTTGTAGCTGTTTTTCTCTCCAAGTCTATATGTCAGAATTAATAAAAGTTTGACATCCAACAGCCGATGATTAATAAATCAATGTGTTCTAATGGTGTCGTTAAACAAAACTCATTCAGCTTTAATATTTATATATATATATATATATATATATATATATATATATATATATATATATATATATATATATATATATATATATATATATATATATATGTATAGTCGCTGAATATATAAACACCATAGCCTTGTACCAAACTGTCGGATCCGGTCTTATATGTACTTAAAATGAATATATTATTTACAAGTTACTATGTAGGGCAATGCATTTTAATATGTAGCGGAACAGGTTTGACTCCAGGGGAGGGGGAGGGGGAGGGGTTGGGGACATGCAATGCAGTTTTCTGTATTCTTAAATGCCAAACTAATATTTTTTATTCAGGATTATTGAGAGGTAATATAAAATCCCCCCCCCCCCCCGTGCCCCCTGCTACGCTGTGCTTGTATATTAACTGATATTATATTAACTACTCCCTACCCCCCCTCCAAAACAAAAAGAGCAAAAAAACCCACCAAAAACCCCCACCTAAACTAAACTAAAGCAAAACACTACACGCCCAACAACCCCCCCCCCAAAAAACCACCCCCAAAAAACCCCCCAAAAAACAAAAAAACTAAAAAAATCACCAAAAACCCCAACAACAACAACAAAAATAACCCAACAAAACAAAACAACGAATAAAGAACGTTTATGTTGGTCCTAAGATGTAGCTAGATTATCATTTGAGACAACAGGGATACGGTGAATTGGCATCTTTAATCTTTAATCAGTAAGGGGCGGGACGTAGCCCAGTGGTAAAGCGCTCGCCTGATGCGCGATCGGTTTAGGATCGATCCTGTCGGTGGCCCCATTAGGCTATTTTTCGTTCCAGCCAGTGCTTCACAACTGGTGTAACAAAGGCCGTGGTATGTACTATCCTGTCTATGGGATGGTGCATATAAAAGATCCCTTGCTGCTAATCGAAAAGAGTAGCCCATGAAGTGGCGACAGCGGGTTTCCCTTCTCTCTATCTGTGTGGTCCTTAACCATAATTATGTCCGATGCCATGTAACCGTAAATAAATTGCGTCGTTAAATAAAACATTTCCTTCCTTCCTTCCTTATCGACTGTTTCGTCCTATTATTAAGACGTTTGTCTATTGGCTGTATTTGTCAACAGCCGACCAATGCTGTTAATTGCTGTACTAGGCAACTTTATTTACACTGATGAATATATTTATCATGTTTTGTAAACTAGACAAGCCACAAAGTAGGGCTATGCTTAAAAAGGAAGTAGAAAAATTCTGCCACTTATGTGGATTGATTTATACTTTTATTATTGAATACATAACATTCAAATAAATAATAAAACATTTTTTATTGTTATCTATCTGTTTGGTTGTTGTTATTTTTAAAATATGTCAAATATGGCGCTGTTTAAATTATTTTTTATATTTTTGAAAATGGCGTTTTCGCGTGCTTTAAACTATTGTTTTGAAAGGGGCGTTAGCGCGCTTAAAAATGAAAATACCCGAAAATTCCGGAAAAATATTTCCGTTAGGTTGGTCGCCCTGCCAAACGCAGAGAAACATTAACTTAGACGAAGTCTCTGGAGCCGCATGTCAAGGGTTTTAACAAAGCAAAATTAAAATATTTATACAATAAAATGAACTTAATTGGAATGTATTTGCTACTTTTAACAATTAGAATTATAGTTATATTCACGCGGATTCCTAGTGATGTTTAATTCTCCACATATATCAGTATTTAAAATTTAATAAAAATATGCCTCCCCTTCCGCCTAAAAAACCCCAACAAAATCCCTACCTCACACAGACCTTTATCACAGCTATATTTT